>NC_088710.1:75381018-75681018 GCF_963576615.1 Watersipora subatra
CTTTAATTTGTCCTGGTATAACCAAAAAACAAGAAAAGAATCCCCTAATTATGTTGATTCCTGTATCGAGTAGCAAAAATGTTTGAGACGTGTAAAAAATAAAATACGAGTATAAAAGACAGTATAAATAAAGAGCTATGTAGTTTAGATCTACATTCAGCTGTTATCTACACCAACAATGGGAGCCATACTTGACCAATAACACAAGACACAAAGCCAGCACAACAAAAAACGAAAATGCTCTGGTTTAGCCCCATTGTACACTGACCAAACCTCACAGCAAGATACAAAGTGCAAAAAATGACTGCAAGATGAAAATTATTACTTTCACTGAGTAAAATAGTTCAATAGTGTGCAAATGTCTGTGAAACACAAGTAAGACAGAAAAAGAATGGCATAGAGACAAAGAATGACAAAAACTTCAAGAAATGAAATATAAAAACCGAGTACAAAAAGTGTTGTGTATGAAATCCATGATATATAATTGAATATTCTAGATAACCTATAACTGTGTGTTCATCTAATGAACTGATGCAACCTTAACTACAGTTTTTCCACAAAGTCTACCAGATGCAGATAAGTGATATGATATGACTAATATACCTCTATTTGAATGCCACCTTTATTTGAACGCCACCGATAATAGAACGCCGCTACAGAAAAAGGGTCACTTAGACCGTCAAATTAGAGGTCAAATTAGACGTCACCCTCTAATTGAACACTACCTCTATTTGCCTGCCACTTTGATATTTTTGATCTTTACGAACCCATAATAGAAAGTGATCAGCAGGAAAGCGTCCGCAAAGTAGTACTAATAATAACTCAGTTACATCAACAACAATTCTTTTCATTGTTGCTGTAGTGATTGCCATGATTTAGTGACAGTGTACCTAAGATCGATTGTCACAATCATCAGAACTACACTCTGATTCCAAGTGACTAAGGATCAAATCATATTCATTGTTTTCCCGTTCGTTCAAAAGGTGGTTTACAATCTTACTCGAAGACTTTAAAACGTTATGATGAACGATGAGAATATTTTTCAGAAACACTATAAGACGTGATAGCAGCCATTATTATGGCATATTCCAACATTAAAATGTTAAAAATGTCTTATTAATTAAAAACGTTATGTCCGTTTTGTAGCTCTAAAGCTTTACGTTTTTTCTTTAAAACTTTGAAATCAACACCATCGAAATACTTAATAACAGCACCACATTAATATTTTATAATCAAAATAGTTCTTTGTTTAACTCGGTCTGATAAATTGATGTATATAACAAAACTTGAAAAAAAAAAATGCTGAGGCCAATGGCTTAAATATCGATTCGCCCAAAGGAGAGTGTAAAATATAAGCGACATTAGCATTGCTTTGCCGGTAAAAGGGTTAAATTTATCCTCCCAAAAATCCGATGAGTTATTAAAAAAATACAGCGCCACCCTTTATTTGAACGCCACCTTTAATTAAAAGCCACTATAAGGGAAGGATTCACAAATAGAGCGCCATGGCATTCAAACAGAGGTTTTACGGTATCTACAGAAGTGTAGGACTAGAGAAAAATGATAGCAAAACCATCAAACTTAAAGCCCACCCATTCATATCACTTTACCACCTCATTATAATTACAACACCGTTTATAACTGATTCAATAATTAAATATTTATGATCATTGACTATTTGCTTAAATAAAATGTGGTATTGTTCAAGCTTAAACACCGTGATTGCATTGATCTGTAAATGCGAGAATCTATTCCGATTACTGCTTAGCTTGGTATTTCCAACGGCTAGTCTACTCCAAAGGATTTTCCAATAACACATTTGTCGACAGTAACAGGCTAGAGCACCCAACTCGCACTTCCTGATTGTACCAGCCACGTAGTGTGTTTGCAAGAATAAACAAACTAAACTATACAAACTAAGACATGTATAATGGACTGAATAGAATTGTAGCGTTTCATGTGAAAAATGCATCATACAGATGTATGTTAGATTACATATCTTCATGATTACATTAGATTACATTAGATTACATATGTGTATAATATGTGATCTGTTACAGCAAGTTATTTCACTTTGTTCTGTAGCACGTGCAACAGGCTGCAGAATGTAGTACATCAAATTTGGCATATGCTGTTTGTTTTATGTAGAATTCATGTTAGATTGCGACATTGGATTGGAACAATTGGAACACTCATATTCAGCACAATATACCTACAAACAAGGTTATGATTATTTGCCTAAAATGTATGAGCACTGTTATTACAGCTACAGTGAGCTGTGACTGTGATTTTATAGTTTGCTAGTCAAAGAACAGCCCTTTTTAATGATTGCATTTAGATATTCCTACAACGTAAATAATCTGTTCAGAGAACGTTTACGTTATATGTATTTTACGTTATATGAACTGTAAAATACAAGTAAACTGCCTAATCTGTTCCAAGATCATCCCAAACTCACTTTTTTGGCTTTTTAAAAAGGAAAGACGTAAACTTAACTTTTTAATTTAATGATGAGCAATAACTGTGGTACTATTGGTTTGTATCAAAAAATTTTCTCTTTTATCACTTTCACTTGGTTAAGGGTTCATGATTTCGGTAATTTTACATTAAGTTAATGGAATCACACACCTTGAACGACAATTTAAATCAATTTTTTTTCATTTTTCTAAACAGCAAGGACTATTGTGATGGAAACTTGCCGTACCATCTCCTTTTTAGTTATTATTATTATTAGAGTTGTGTGCCCTTGGTTATTTTATATAGTCACGCCCCTAGAGGAGGTTGGCCCTAGCCACCTCATTTACATATTTTGTTATATATAAGGCCGTGTCTATCGGCCTAGAAGTTGTTCAATACATGCTTTGCATTTGAACCCACACTCTTCTATTTCCTTGCGCAATACAGAAACACACTGAGCTCTTGCGTACTCCAAGCCTAAGTCCTTCGGACTGCGCTTTGGGAGTAGGGTTAGAAATACACTGTCGACCCGCGTCGACCTCAGGTCGACCTTGTCGTACGAGCATTATATCTCCCAGGGAGCAATTCCTGGTGTAGGTAGTTGTGATTGGCCGGTGGTGTAAGTCGACCTAGTCGCCTCCGCGTGTTGGTCTACGAGCAATACTTACACGGCCCCTGTGGAGGGTGAATGCAGACCGGTAGAGTAAGCCGACCCAGGTCGCCTCTACGTGTGGGTCGCAGGATCCAACACACTGGTGGCAGCGGTGGGATTGACCACGAACTTCGAAGATAAGCTTTGTAACCATGCCAAGCAGCCGACGGAGTGCTACCAGAGATCTGGCTGAGGCAGAGTTGCACCAGGTCGACCAGATTGGTCAACTGACAGAGGCTATCACTAGAGCCTTACAGATACCCCGAGGGGGAGCCAACTTCAAGCCTCCGAAGTTCGATGGGAGTGAGGATGTAGAGCTATTCATCTCCCAGTTCGAAGAGGTCGCGGAAGCAAATGAGTGGAATGAGAAGGCCACGCTCCTCCACCTGCGGGAGACTCTGAAGGACGGAGCCAGAGGATGCAGTCGAGGGGACTCACCTGCCTCCATCTTCTCGGCTCTACGCATGAAGTACGGGCTCTCCCCGAGAGAGGCTAGGAGTAAACTCCACCTGAAAAGAGAACCCAAGACGAGTCTCCAAGAGCATGCCACAGAGATGGAGCGTCTGGTGAAAATAGCATACGCTGACCTCCCAGAATCCTACCATTCCAGTATGGCCATGGATGCGTTTTCCCTAACACTGGGAAATACGCCCCTCCAACGCCACCTGTTAGCGATGAAGGCACAGAGCTTGGAAGAAGCAGTGCAGGCGGGGAACGAGTTCCTGCAAATCCAGCCCACTCTTCCTCGATCTGGTGCCCGACCCCTAGTAATGACGGTGGAGGAGGAAGAAGTTACCCCCGCTACAGTCGCCCCCGTCCACTCGGAACCCCCATCAGCCACCTTGAACGACGTCCTGATGGCTATAAAGGGGTTAGCAGATGGACTAAAGGGAGGGAAGCTGTTGGGGCAACGAGGAGTGGACAAAAGGGGACCAAATTGTTGGGGTTGCGGCCAGGCAGGGCACATCCAACGCCGGTGTCCCCAAGCCCCCCATGGACAACAGCCTCAGGTTACGAGGCCGGGAAACGGTTACCATCCACAGCAGTAGGGGGAAGTACTGACTGTGGATCAAATCTACCCTCGCAAGGACAGTGGCAACAGCCACGACGGACTAGGCGACGCAGGCTCCCCCCCTGCTCGCCACCGGTCCCCTTGCATAACCAATATCAACCCTTACCTGAGTGTGCAGGTCTCCCACTCTCAGAAGCCAAGGACGAAGCCTACGTCTGGCCTAAGCCGTCTCGGCCTCCCAAGAAGGCCCCCCAGAAGACTAGCAAAGCCAGACGGGCCCACGGAGACGAAGCATGGAAGCCGCATAATAGCAGCTACTTC
The DNA here is from genome assembly GCF_963576615.1 of Watersipora subatra. Classification (NCBI taxonomy): domain Eukaryota; kingdom Metazoa; phylum Bryozoa; class Gymnolaemata; order Cheilostomatida; family Watersiporidae; genus Watersipora; species Watersipora subatra. The sequence continues at coordinate 75,385,461 of NC_088710.1, forward strand.
TTGCCAGGTCGCATCGGAGGTCAGTCCGTCCAGTTCCTCGTGGACACCGGGTGTACCTCTAATTTGTTGGGACGACATGTCTTTGAGCGGTTACCCAAAGACGTCAAGAGCAAATTGGAGGTCCGGGAGGACTATGGGCGAATGGCAGATGGCACCCGGCTGCAGTTCCACGGACTCATCACTCTCCCGGTCAGAGTCAGGAGTGTCCAGGTTACTGTGTCTCTCGTGGTGTGTGCCCTGAAGGAGGATGCCATCCTGGGCATGCCTTTCCTGGTCGACCACCACTGCGAGATGAACTTCCAACAACCCACGTTGGTGTTAAATGGACAGAAGTTGACGTGCACGGACCGAGAGGGTCGACCTCTGACAAGCAGCGTGCAGATAATGCGAGCCACAACGCTTCCCCCTCGAACCGAGGTCCTGGTTGCCGGACGTCTCACGTCTTCCTCCTATCAACCAGTCGGGTTAATTGAGGGAACGAAGGATGGATATATGGTGGCCGCCAGCCTACACCAACCCGGTGAGAAGGGGAGAGTGGCCATCCGTTGTATGAACCCCACCGACCATCCCGTCAGCGTGACGGCAGGAACGGTCGTGGGGCAATACACTGGGGTCGGGCCGGACGAAATAGGGGCCCCCTGGACAGCGAAGGGAGAAGCCGAGGTTTCCAAAGAAACTCCCCCTTCTGTCTCCAATGTACCACCCCACATGCTGGACCTGCTCCAACAGGCGGCACCACATTGCTCGTCCCCTACCGAGCACCGAAGAATGAAAGACCTCTTGACCCGCTATGCGGATGTATTCAGCCAAGGGAGCGAGGACATGGGGCGTACCACCCTGGTACAACACGAGATCCCCCTCCTTCCAGAGGCACAACCCATCCGTCAACACCCATACCGTGTAGGACACGAGAAGGAGGCCGAGATCGAACGACAGGTTTCGGCCCTGGAAAAGCAAGGCATGATTGAGCCCGCTCACGGGGCCTGGAGCTCTCCGGTGGTCTTGGTGAGGAAGAAGGACGGGGCGTGGCGATTGTGTGTAGACTACAGGAAACTTAATAGTGTCACTCGCCAGGACGCCTACCCCCTCCCCCGGATTGATGAGAGCTTGGACGCCTTGTCTGGCAGTAGGTTCTTCAGTACCTTGGACATGATGAGCGGGTACTGGCAGGTACCCCTCTCCGCCGAGGCCCAGGAGCGGTCGGCGTTCGCCACACGCAGTGGGTTGTGGAGGTGGAAGGTGCTCCCCTTTGGACTGACCTCCGCCCCAGCTACCTTCCAGCGGCTGATGGAACGTGTCCTCCAAGGGCTACACTGGAAAACCCTGCTGCTGTACCTCGATGACATCATCGTCATGTCCGCCGACTTCTCCAGTCATGTCACTAGGCTGGCCGAGGTGTTGGAGCGACTGAGGCAGGCCGGGCTGAAATTAAAGCCCTCCAAATGCAGCTTGTTCCAGACCCAAGTCAAATACCTGGGCCACATAGTCAGCAACACAGGGGTGGCTACCGACCCTGAAAAGATTCAGGCTATAAGTGGATGGGCAGCACCCCAAGATGTGACGCAGCTAAGGTCATACTTGGGTACCACTGGGTACTATCACAGATATGTGCCGGACTATGCCTCGGTCGCCAAACCTCTCACCTTGTTGACCGGCGAAGGGGTCCCCTGGAAATGGGGAGAAGAGGAGCAGGAAGCTTTTCTTAGGCTCAAATGGTCGCTGACACACGCTCCAGTACTGGCATATCCCGACCCCTCCTTGCCCTATGTACTAGATACTGATGCTAGTAATGTAGGGACTGGGGCTGTGTTATCCCAGGTCCAGCAGGGCACGGAGCGACCCATAGCCTACTATAGCAAGACCCTCTCCTCCGCCGAACGCAATTACTGCGTAACCAGAAGGGAGCTACTGGCAGTGGTGCAGGCTGTCCGGCATTTCCGGCCCTACCTATATGGCAGGGAGTTCACCATCCGAACCGACCATGCCTCCTTGGTTTGGTTACACCGGAGGAAGGAACCCTCTTGCCAGGTGGCCCGGTGGCTGGAGAGTCTGGCCGAGCACAAGTACCGAATAATCCATCGAAAAGGCGATAAACACGGGAACGCCGATGGATTGAGTCGACGACAGTGCGTCGACTGCCGGCAGTGTGCTGCTATTGAGAAGCGGGACCAAGGGCCAACGAGGTCGCAAGTATACGACTCCCTCATAAACTCAGGAACGAATCGGGCCACTGCTGTGCCAGTGGACCAAGTTCCGGTACGGCCGCCAAGAGGCGCCGGAATATCCAGTCCCAACCCCTGCCAGTTGGATGAGGAGGAATGGCCTCAACTACCTGGCAACAGACCGGTTTTAGGGCATGGCCCCCCGATTCTCACACCAACCAAACCAGTTCCGGTGCAGCAGCCGGGCGGGGCAGGAACACCTAGAGTGTTGGACTCCCCTCCCAAAAGACCTCAGGATCTTCAGTCACCAGTCGTCAAGATGACCGGCGAAACCAAACACTTGGATGGAACTAGTGAAAGTACAGTCAAAGAGGTCCCAGAACAACTGACAGTAGTACAGACCCCGCTGGACGAAGTGCGGGCACTACAACAAAGGGCCACTACCGACCTAGGGGTCATTTATCAAGCCGTCAGGGACCGGAAAGGAGTGGAAGAAGCCGTACTACGAGTGGGCAGCCCCGAGCTGCAACGATTGGCCCGGATGTTTCACCAACTCCAGCTCGACGAGTCGGGCGTGCTGACTCTCCATCTTACCCAGAATGGGCGAGAAAAGGTAGTGGTGGTCTGCCCGAAAACCTTGAGACAGGAGATCCTGTGGAAAGCCCACGAGCAAACACACTGCGGGGTGGAGAAGACCTTGAAACGCGTCCAGTTAGACTGGTATTGGCCAGGTATGGCCGGAGATATCCGGAGAGCAGTCCTCTCTTGCGAGGTTTGCCAGAGGGCCAAAACAGGAAAGGGGCGGACTTCCGGGAATAGACAACGGCTGTACGCCGGGAGGCCGTGGCAACGCCTAGCCGTAGATTTGGTGGGACCCCTGCCTCCGACCCCTCGTGGAAATAGTTGGGTGCTGGTGCTCACTGATCACTTCACTAGGTGGTCAGATGCGTTAGCCATCCCTGACGCTACAGCCCCTACGGTAGCCCAGATCCTGGACGAAAGAGTATTTAGTTACTTCGGGTTACCCGAGATCATCCATACCGACCAGGGGAGCCAATTTGAATCCTCATTATTCCAGGAGCTATGCGACTTGTGGGGAGTTGAGAAGTCTCGGACCACCCCGTACCACCCCGAAGGGAATGGGGTGGTCGAGAGAAACAATCGCGTATTGGGTGACTCCCTGCGAGCTCTCTTGCTGGGTAGAGGGCAGGAAGATTGGGACCAACTACTGCCACAAGTCATGAGGACGCTGCGAGGGTTACCACACTCCGCAACTAAAGAAACTCCAAATTATCTGATGTTGGGTCGGGAACTACGTCTTCCTGACCAATTGCAGTATGGGAATAGACTAGAATCATTCACAAGCATACATGAGTATGTGCAGACGGTCCACGACCGGTTGGTACAAGCCCATACCCTCCTCAGAGATAGGCAAAAAGAAATCGTGTCAACCGACACGAGAGAGCCTCCGTTATTCAATGAGGGTGACCTCGTGTGGTTGCTGAGCAAGCGGCGGAGAAGAGGGGAAAACCCGAAGCTAGCGGCCAAATACTTGGGGCCCTATCGCGTGTTGAAGAGTCACGAAAACCACACTTATGAGATCGAGAAGTATGGACAACGATCTATCCAAGCGGAGGGAAGATTACGACTCTGTCGCCCCAGTCCGGTGCAACAAGGACGAGCCCCAGTGGAAGTCGAGCCTGCTCGCCGTCCCAACATGAGGGGCCGACCCAGAAGGCAAATCGCACGAGGAAACGACAATCCAGAAGTAGTTGTTTCGGAGTTACCCCTGCCTAGCCAACTAACAGAGTTGCGAATACCTCAGTCGCCAGGAAGGTCAGAAACACTCCGGATTCCCAGGAGGGACTCCTTGGTTCCCCCAGGAGAGCACAATCCTACCTCGAGGGTTGACCCCGACCCTGGCGACGAGTTGCTACCCGAGGAAGAGAGGGCCACAGAAAATATGGGAGCCCAGGCTAGTGATACCGGGGTTAGAGAGGTACCACGGCCTCAACGAATCAGGAGGCCTCCCGCGTACTTGGCCGATTACGACACCAGCACCGTCCAATCGGGAGAAGCCCTCGGGGTTCAAGGTCAGAAGGCGGCCATTTTGGATCCCAGACAGAACGCGCTCACTACTTGTTACCACATCGAGGCACACACACCTACATCTTTTCTCGACATGGAGATCACCAAAGAAACTGTAAAGAAGTCGGCACCGATCATCGGAGCTCTACCCATGTTGCCAGAAGTGAAGATCCTACCATTGGAGCTCCACCCAGCGCCCGGTGAAACCCTAGACGATTCAGAAACAGATTCTTCAGATAATCGCGTTCCACCCACTCCACTACCAACCAAATGGATTGCGGCAGAGACAGCTAAAGCGATCTCGAAACTCTGTCAAGAGAAAGGTACGAACTGTCCACTGTGCCAACAACTACTCTCTACCCCGCGACGGCGCAGAATCCACATCGCCCAGCACTTTACCCGCTTTTTCTGCAAATGTGGAAGAAATTCCACATCTCGAGATACGATTGCCAAACATCAGGCTCGGATCAAGGATGCCGAAGTAAGGAAGGCGCACGGTGGAAAGGGGATTAATATATACGAGGTCGACCGAGATAGTTATCCGACCTGGAGCAAAAGGGTGAAATTAAACAATCCTCCGGCCTTTGAGAAGCCTACACCCTACGGGCCGATTAAAAAGCCACCCACTCGAAGAGGACCCCCGGCACCTCTCCCTTCTCCCCCGAAAAAGAAGTGGTCCAGTCCACCTAAACGGGAACGACCAGTCCCAGCCCCTAGAAGGTTAACAACAATCAGCAGCATCCAGAGTCGGCTGGGGGAAGTACGACCCCGGGTCACGGTAGATGCTTTACGAGAGGAGGCCTCCAACCTCCGGCGGGCGGCTCGTCGCCTGGAGGATCTAGCAAACCGCATGTCGACATCCCAGATGACTCGGTCGACATGATTTATCCGTATTTCCCTTGGTGTTTAGTGATTGCGGTTTCTCATATTATTATATTCTTTTTTTTGCCTGTTTTGTAGTAGCTAGTTGGTGTGTTCCTATATTTCTTGTATTCTTTCTTTTTTTTCTTTCTTGTGTTTTTTTGTATATAGCCGATAGCCGTCTATAGGGGCGGCGTATGTGATGGAAACTTGCCGTACCATCTCCTTTTTAGTTATTATTATTATTAGAGTTGTGTGCCCTTGGTTATTTTATATAGTCACGCCCCTAGAGGAGGTTGGCCCTAGCCACCTCATTTACATATTTTGTTATATATAAGGCCGTGTCTATCGGCCTAGAAGTTGTTCAATACATGCTTTGCATTTGAACCCACACTCTTCTATTTCCTTGCGCAATACAGAAACACACTGAGCTCTTGCGTACTCCAAGCCTAAGTCCTTCGGACTGCGCTTTGGGAGTAGGGTTAGAAATACACTGTCGACCCGCGTCGACCTCAGGTCGACCTTGTCGTACGAGCATTATATCTCCCAGGGAGCAATTCCTGGTGTAGGTAGTTGTGATTGGCCGGTGGTGTAAGTCGACCTAGTCGCCTCCGCGTGTTGGTCTACGAGCAATACTTACACGGCCCCTGTGGAGGGTGAATGCAGACCGGTAGAGTAAGCCGACCCAGGTCGCCTCTACGTGTGGGTCGCAGGATCCAACACACTATACAGCAGAACAAAAATTGCATTGGTTCAAAATAAAGTGAAACCAAAAAAGCTATTTGCTGTAGTAAGAGTGGTGTGTGTCTGTCTGTGTGTCTGTCTATGCATTTGTCGAAAGCCAAGGGTAGAGGTTAGGATAAAACATTGCTTTCTATGAAACTCAAACTCATGACATTCAGCTTCATAGATTGACATTAACATGACACATCGACCGCCTTCAGCTATTTCTGAATAATTGTGCACATATTTATTCTCTGTGCTCCGTCACACCATACGATCCCTCACTGCACACTAGACTGCTAGAGTACTGTTATATATTATAACGATACATGTCATTTTCTCGCCTGTGCTGCAAGAGAAAAAACAATGTTTTTCAAGGCTAACTATGAGACTCTCGATATTCTAATTGAGTTTGAGAACTTGCACTGACTTGAGGCTTTACGTTATATGAAATTGTTTACGTAATACCAAGCAAAACTTTATATAAATTTTTTACATTGTGTAGAATTTTTTAGTGGAAATACGAATCTGTGTGGAATTACGTGAAATAAGGTTCATGTTATAGCAGCCTGTACTGTAGAAGCAAAATAATAGAGCGGAGAGAACATGTCTACTAAGCAGCTTATTATTTCATAAAACAGTAACAATAGAAGCCTTGCCGAGTTATTATTACTATTATTACCTTATTACTATTATTATGTTATTACTATTGTTACCTTATTACTATTATTACCTTATTACTATTATTACCTTATTACTATTATTACTTTATTACTATTGTTACCTTATTACTATTACTACCTTATTACTATTATTACCTTATTACTATTATTACCTTATTACTATTATTATGTTATTACTATTGTTACCTTATTACTATTATTACCTTATTACTATTATTACCTTATTACTATTATTACCTTATTACTATTATTACCTTATTACTATTATTACCTTATTACTATTATTACCTTATTACTATTATTACTTTATTACTATTGTTACCTTATTACTATTATTACCTTATTACTATTGTTACCTTATTACTATTATTACCTTATTACTATTATTACCTTATTACTATTATTACTTTATTACTATTGTTACCTTATTACTATTATTACTTTATCACTACTATTACCTTATTACTATTATTACCCTATCACTATTATTAACTAACAAGAGTGGCCGCTTGACAATTTGCTTACGAATTTGCTGCACGAGTGAATTTAATTTTTCCACCAATGAAAGATGGTGAGAATTACAACAAAGCTGCTGAAGTGCTAGCTAATGCTCCAGTGTCAGACAGCAATGCGATGAGGATTGTTAGAGTGAGTAGAATACAACTAAAGCAGGCGCATTTGTTGACATTGTCAAATATGGCAGCACCATATCCGTGGCTCATTATGTTGGATAGGTTCAATATATTGTGAACGGTGGGGTGAAAGTGAACTTTTGCAAACACTGTGGAACTCATTTGTACATAAGTGAAGAACGACGATGAAGTGTCACAAGATAATATACAAAGTGTCTTCCCTAATTCAACCTCAGTGGCACAGCAAGAGTGTGCCTAAAATTGCAGTTTACTGCTGATCTATCTTATGTCAACTAAGACAATATGTGTATTCTGACATTAACAAGTGCTACGCTTTGTGATGGAAACTTGCCGTACCATCTCCTTTTTAGTTGTTATTATTATTAGAGTTGTGTGCCCTTGGTTATTTTATATAGTCACGCCCCTAGAGGAGGTTGGCCCTAGCCAACCTCATTTACATATTTTGTTATATATAAGGCCGTGTCTATCGGCCTAGAAGTTGTTCAATACATGCTTTGCATTTGAACCCACACTCTTCTATTTCCTTGCGCAATACGGAAACACACTGAGCTCTTGCGTACTCCAAGCTTAAGTCCTTCGGACTGCGCTTTGGGAGTAGGGTTAGAAATACACTGTCGACCCGCGTCGACCTCAGGTCGACCTTGTCGCACGAGCAGTATCTCTCCCAGGGAGCAATTCCTGGTGTAGGTAGTTGTGATTGGCCGGTGGTGTAAGTCGACCTAGTCGCCTCCGCGTGTTGGTCTACGAGCAATACTTACACGGCCCCTGTGGAGGGTGAATGCAGACCGGTAGAGTAAGCCGACCCAGGTCGCCTCTACGTGTAGGTCGCAGGATCTAACACACTGGTGGCAGCGGTGGGATTGACCACGAACTTCGAAGATAAGCTTTGTAACCATGCCAAGCAGCCGACGGAGTGCTACCAGAAATCTGGCTGAGGCAGAGTTGCACCAGGTCGACCAGATTGGTCAACTGACAGAGGCTATCACTAGAGCCTTACAGATACCTCGAGGGGGAGCCAACTTCAAGCCTCCGAAGTTCGATGGGAGTGAGGATGTAGAGCTATTCATCTCCCAGTTCGAAGAGGTCGCGGAAGCAAATGAGTGGAATGAGAAGGCCACGCTCCTCCACCTGCGGGAGACTCTGAAGGACAGAGCCAGAGGATGCAGTCGAGGGGACTCACCTGCCTCCATCTTCTCGGCTTTACGCATGAAGTACGGGCTCTCCCCGAGAGAGGCTAGGAGTAAACTCCACCTGAAAAGAGAACCCAAGACGAGTCTCCAAGAGCATGCCACAGAGATGGAGCGTCTGGTGAAAATAGCATACGCTGACCTCCCAGAATCCTACCATTCCAGTATGGCCATGGAGGCGTTTTCCCTAACACTGGGAAATACGCCCCTCCAACGCCACCTGTTAGCGATGAAGGCACAGAGCTTGGAAGAAGCAGTGCAGGCGGGGAACGAGTTCCTGCAAATCCAGCCCACTCTTCCTCGATCTGGTGCCCGACCCCTAGTAATGACGGTGGAGGAGGAAGAAGTTGCCCCCGCTACAGTCGCCCCCGTCCACTCGGAACCCCCATCAGCCACCTTGAACGACGTCCTGATGGCTATAAAGGGGTTAGCAGATGGACTAAAGGGAGGGGAGCTGTTGGGGCAACGAGGAGTGGACAAAAGGGGACCAAATTGTTGGGGTTGCGGCCAGGCAGGGCACATCCAACGCCGGTGTCCCCAAGCCCCCCATGGACAACAGCCTCAGGTTACGAGGCCGGGAAACGGTTACCATCCACAGCAGTAGGGGGAAGTACTGACTGTGGATCAAATCTACCCTCGCAAGGACAGTGGCAACAGCCACGACGGACTAGGCGACGCAGGCTCCCCCCCTGCTCGCCACCGGTCCCCTTGCATAACCCATATCAACCCTTACCTGAGTGTGCAGGTCTCCCACTCTCAGAAGCCAAGGACGAAGCCTACGTCTGGCCTAAGCCGTCTCGGCCTCCCAAGAAGGCCCCCCAGAAGACTAGCAAAGCCAGACGGGCCCACGGAGACGAAGCATGGAAGCCGCATAATAGCAGCTACTTCTTGCCAGGTCGCATCGGAGGTCAGTCCGTCCAGTTCCTCGTGGACACCGGGTGTACCTCTAATTTGTTGGGACGACATGTCTTTGAGCGGTTACCCAAAGACGTCAAGAGCAAATTGGAGGTCCGGGAGGACTATGGGCGAATGGCAGATGGCACCCGGCTGCAGTTCCACGGACTCATCACTCTCCCGGTCAGAGTCAGGAGTGTCCAGGTCACTGTGTCTCTCGTGGTGTGTGCCCTGAAGGAGGATGCCATCCTGGGCATGCCTTTCCTGGTCGACCACCACTGCGAGATGAACTTCCAACAACCCACGTTGGTGTTAAATGGACAGAAGTTGACGTGCACGGACCGAGAGGGTCGACCTCTGACAAGCAGCGTGCAGATAATGCGAGCCACAACGCTTCCCCCTCGAACCGAGGTCCTGGTTGCCGGACGTCTCACGTCGTCCTCCTATCAACCAGTCGGGTTAATTGAGGGAACGAAGGATGGATATATGGTGGCCGCCAGCCTACACCAACCCGGTGAGAAGGGGAGAGTGGCCATCCGTTGTATGAACCCCACCGACCATCCCGTCAGCGTGACGGCAGGAACGGTCGTGGGGCAATACACTGGGGTCGGGCCGGACGAAATAGGGGCCCCCTGGACAGCGAAGGGAGAAGCCGAGGTTTCCAAAGAAACTCCCCCTTCTGTCTCCAATGTACCACCCCACATGCTGGACCTGCTCCAACAGGCGGCACCACATTGCTCGTCCCCTACCGAGCACCGAAGAATGAAAGACCTCTTGACCCGCTATGCGGATGTATTCAGCCAAGGGAGCGAGGACATGGGGCGTACCACCCTGGTACAACACGAGATCCCCCTCCTTCCAGAGGCACAACCCATCCGTCAACACCCATACCGTGTAGGACACGAGAAGGAGGCCGAGATCGAACGACAGGTTTCGGCCCTGGAAAAGCAAGGCATGATTGAGCCCGCTCACGGGGCCTGGAGCTCTCCGGTGGTCTTGGTGAGGAAGAAGGACGGGGCGTGGCGATTGTGTGTAGACTACAGGAAACTTAATAGTGTCACTCGCCAGGACGCCTACCCCCTCCCCCGGATTGATGAGAGCTTGGACGCCTTGTCTGGCAGTAGGTTTTTCAGTACCTTGGACATGATGAGCGGATACTGGCAGGTACCCCTCTCCGCCGAAGCCCAGGAACGGTCGGCGTTCGCCACACGCAGTGGGTTGTGGAGGTGGAAGGTGCTTCCCTTCGGACTGACCTCCGCTCCCGCTACTTTCCAGCGGCTGATGGAACGTGTCCTCCAGGGGCTACACTGGAAAACCCTGCTGCTGTACCTCGATGACATCATTGTCATGTCAGCCGACTTCTCCAGTCATGTCACTAGGCTTGCCGAGGTGTTGGAGCGACTGAGGCAGGCCGGGCTGAAATTAAAGCCCTCCAAATGCAGTTTGTTTCAGACCCAAGTCAAATACCTGGGCCACATAGTCAGCAACACGGGGGTGGCCACGGACCCTGAAAAGATTCAGGCTATAAGTGGATGGGCAGCACCCCAAGATGTGACGCAGCTAAGGTCATATTTGGGTACCACTGGGTACTATTACAGATATGTGCCGGACTATGCCTCGGTCGCCAAGCCTCTCACCTTGCTGACCAGCGAAGGGGTCCCCTGGAAATGGGGAGAAGAGGAGCAGGAAGCTTTTCTTAGGCTAAAATGGTCGCTGACACACGCTCCAGTGCTGGCATACCCCGACCCCTCCTTGCCCTACGTGCTAGATACTGATGCTAGTAATGTAGGGACGGGGGCGGTGTTATCCCAGGTCCAGCAGGGCACGGAGCGACCCATAGCCTACTATAGCAAGACCCTCTCCTCCGCCGAACGCAATTACTGCGTAACCAGAAGGGAGTTACTAGCAGTGGTACAGGCTGTCCGGCATTTCCGGCCCTACCTATATGGCAGAGAGTTCACCATCCGAACCGACCATGCCTCCTTGGTTTGGCTGCACCGGAGGAAGGAACCCTCTTGCCAGGTGGCCCGGTGGCTGGAGAGTCTGGCCGAGCACAAGTACCGAATAATCCATCGAAAAGGCGATAAACACGGGAACGCCGATGGATTGAGTCGACGACAGTGCGTCGACTGCCGGCAGTGTGCTGCGATTGAGAAGCGGGACCAAGGGCCAACGAGGTCGCAAGTATACGACTCCCTAATAAACCCAGGAACGAATTGGGCTACTACTGTGCCAATGGACCAAGTTCCGGTACGGCCGCCAAGAGACGCCGTAACATCCAGTCCCAACCCCCGCCAGTTGGATGAGGAGGAATGGCCTCAACTACCTGGCAACAGACCTGTTTTAGGGCATGGCCCCCCGATTCTCACACCAACCAATCCAGTTCCGGTGCGGCTGCCGGGCGGGGCAGGAACACCTAGAGTGTCAGACTCCCCTCCCAGAAGACCTCAGGATCCTCAGTCACCAGTCGCCAAGATAACCGGAGAAACCAAAAACTTGGGTGGAACTAGTAAAAGTATAGTCAAAAAGGTCCCAGAACAACTGACAGTAGTACAGACACCACTGGACGAAGTGAGGGCACTACAACAAAGGGCCACTACCGACCTAGGGATCATTTATCAAGCCGTCAAGGACCGGAGAGGAGTGGAAGAAGCCGTGCTACGAGTGGGCAGCCCCGAGCTGCAACGATTGGCCCGGATGTTTCACCAACTCCAGCTCGACGAGTCGGGCGTGCTGACTCTCCATCTTACCCAGAATGGGCGGGAAAAGGTAGTGGTGGTCTGCCCGAAAACCTTAAGACAGGAGATCCTGTGGAAAGCCCACGAGCAAACACACTGCGGGGTGGAGAAGACCCTAAAACGCGTCCAGTTAGACTGGTATTGGCCAGGTATGGCCGGAGATATCCGGAGAGCAGTCCTCTCTTGCGAGGTTTGCCAGAGGGCCAAAACAGGAAAGGGGCGGACCTCCGGGAATAGACAACGGTTGTACGCCGGGAGGCCGTGGCAACGCCTAGCCGTAGATTTGGTGGGACCCCTGCCTCCGACCCCTCGTGGAAATAGTTGGGTGCTGGTGCTCACTGATCACTTCACTAGGTGGTCAGATGCGTTAGCCATCCCAGACGCTACAGCCCCTACGGTAGCCCAGATCCTGGACGAAAGGGTGTTTAGTTACTTCGGGCTACCCGAAATCATCCATACCGACCAGGGGAGCCAATTTGAATCCTCATTGTTCCAGGAGCTCTGCGACTTGTGGGGAGTTGAGAAGTCTCGGACCACCCCGTACCACCCCGAAGGGAATGGGGTGGTCGAGAGAAATAATCGCGTGTTGGGTGACTCCCTGCGAGCCCTCTTGCTGGGTAGAGGACAGGAAGATTGGGACCAGCTACTGCCACAAATCATGAGGACGCTGCGAGGGTTACCACACTCCGCAACTAAAGAAACGCCCAATTATCTGATGTTGGGTCGGGAACTACGCCTGCCTGACCAATTGCAGTATGGGAATAGGCTAGAAGCATTCACAAGCATACATGAGTATGTGCAGACGGTCCACGACCGGTTGGTACAAGCCCATACTCTCCTCAGAGATAGGCAACAAGAAATTGTGTCAACCGACACGAGAGAGCCTCCGTTATTCAATGAGGGCGACCTCGTGTGGTTGCTGAGCAAGCGACGGAGAAGAGGGGAAAACCCGAAGCTAGCGGCCAAGTACTTGGGGCCCTATCGCGTGTTGAAGAGTCACGAAAACCACACTTACGAGATCGAGAAGTATGGGCAGCGATCTATCCAAGCGGAGGGAAGATTACGACTCTGTCGCCCCAGTCCGGTGCAACAAGGACGAGCCCCAGTGGAGGTCGAGCCTGCTCGCCGTCTCAACATGAGGGGCCGACCCCGAAGGCACATCGTACGAGGAAACGACAACCCAGAAGCAGTTATTTCAGAGTTGCCCCTGCCTAGCCAACTAACGGAGTTGCGAATACCTCAGTCGCCAGGAAGGTCAGAAGCGCTCCGAATTCCCAGGAGGGATCCCTTGGTTCCTCCAGGAGAGCACAATCCTACCTCGAGGATTGACCCCGACCCTGGCGACGAGCTGCTGACCGAGGAAGAGAGGGCCACAGAAAATATGGGAGCCCAGGCTAGGGATACCGGGGCTGGAGATGCACCACGGCCCCAGCGAATCAGGAGGCCTCCCGCGTACTTGGCCGATTACGACACTAACACCATCCAATCGGGAGGGACCCTCGGAGTTCAAGGCCAGAAGGCGGCCATTTTGGGTCCCAGACAGAACGCGCTCATTACTTGTTACAACCTCGAGACGCACACACCCATATCGTTTCCCAACATGGAGATCACCAAAGAAACCGTAAAGAAGCCTACACCCTACGGGCCGATTAAGAAGCCACCTACTCGAAGAGGACCCCCGGCACCTCTCCCTTCTCCCCCGAAAAAGAAGTGGTCCAGTCCACCTAAACGGGAACGACCAGTCCCAGCCCCTAGAAGGTTAACAACAATCGGCAGCATCCAGAGTCGGCTGGGGGAAGTACGACCCCGGGTCACGGTAGATGCTTTACGAGAGGAGGCCTCCAACCTCCGACGGGCGGCTCGTCGCCTGGAGGATCTAGCCAACCGCATGTCGACACCCCAGATGACCCGGTCGACATGATTTATCCGTATTTCCCTTGGTGTTTAGTGATTGCGGTTTCTCATATTATTATATTTTTTTTGTTTTTGCCTGTTTTGTAGTAGCTAGTTGGTGTGTTCATATATTTCTTGTATTCTTTTTTTTTCTTTTGTGTGTTTTTTGTATATAGCCGATAGCCGTCTATAGGGGCGGCGTATGTGATGGAAACTTGCCGTACCATCTCCTTTTTAGTTGTTATTATTATTAGAGTTGTGTGCCCTTGGTTATTTTATATAGTCACGCCCCTAGAGGAGGTTGGCCCTAGCCAACCTCATTTACATATTTTGTTATATATAAGGCCGTGTCTATCGGCCTAGAAGTTGTTCAATACATGCTTTGCATTTGAACCCACACTCTTCTATTTCCTTGCGCAATACGGAAACACACTGAGCTCTTGCGTACTCCAAGCTTAAGTCCTTCGGACTGCGCTTTGGGAGTAGGGTTAGAAATACACTGTCGACCCGCGTCGACCTCAGGTCGACCTTGTCGCACGAGCAGTATCTCTCCCAGGGAGCAATTCCTGGTGTAGGTAGTTGTGATTGGCCGGTGGTGTAAGTCGACCTAGTCGCCTCCGCGTGTTGGTCTACGAGCAATACTTACACGGCCCCTGTGGAGGGTGAATGCAGACCGGTAGAGTAAGCCGACCCAGGTCGCCTCTACGTGTAGGTCGCAGGATCTAACACAGCTTTCACGTGCTACGCTTTCAGCTCAGTATTGACATAGTCTTTATATTTTCAATTCTGTATTCACATTAGCTGGTTTCTATTTAAATTATGTGGGTGATAACCAATGACACAAATGTCTCAAATATCCCCAGAATAATGACTCAATGAACCAGCATGATTTCTCAATGAACCCACATGATGTCTCAAAAAACCCGCAATCGCGCATGATGTCTCAAAGAACCCCGCATGATGTTTCAATGAGCCTCACACGATGTCTCAATGAACACACATCATGTTCCAATATACCCCACACGCTGGGGTACAATGGGACAGCAATGTGAATAGATTCAATTTTTTAATAACTCTAATATTTATTACGGTTGATAACTAAAATTGCGGGTGAGCAAATTTAAAATGTCAGAGTATTTACTCTATTAATTTCAAGTCATTCCAAGCATTATATTGTAAGAAGCAAAAAATTGTTCAAATGTGCCCCTCTCTCGGACTCTCCCAACATAGTGTGCCACAATGCATTTGCAGTGACATAAAATCTTCTGTTACTACACATTTTTGAGGAAGATCTTTTTTAAATAACTGTTCGATACGACTACGTGTTTTTTGTTGGTTAGCAATTCAAGCCATTGATCCCGTTATAGTGCATTAGTAATAAATGACCGATCGTAAATCACTTGAAGGCACAAGCTCTCATTATATAAACGCCATTCTTGGTTTTGTAACGTAGTTGCTCAAGCGAAGAATTCGCTATTGTCAAGCACAAACAGATAACTTGACTCGTTGTACACGCCCGCGCTTAAACATAAACGTAAAATAGACTTATCTAACGAAAAAAGATGCCGTTAAAACTAAGAACCCGAGTTATTCTTCGCTAGATAATAGTCAATGTAAATCATCGACCACTTGCTTTACCATAATTAGGAGTTAGAAGCGGATGTCAGCATTGGTTCAGCGCATTGCTGCAAACACCATATTTTAAGTTTTATGAAACGACTTCTGGTGATGCTGGATATTTATTAAAATTTTTAATACTCAGAATGATGTTAGAACAGTCACAATTTCCCGGCGAAGCGATTAGTGTTACTGCTGAAGTAAGTATTAACTTTTTGTATAATCTATTACCACGTAGATTTCTTCACGTTAAATCACATAAGGGTGTAAGAGACGTGTCTCAATTAAATGCCAGTATAAACAATTTTAGGTCAGGTTTCCAAAAGCTAAATTCATATTTAGCTTTTATTCAGACCAGTACAGGCAAGGTCAGCCTGTCTTGTGTGAAAGTGTATGGTGCAGAACTGCTACTCTATGTGGCTGGTTTTTGTTTTGCTGGTTTATTTGAGCTTTCTGATAGTTTTTGTTAAAAAGCTGTTGAGATAGATTCTGCTGTTTGTACTTGAGTGGGTTGGCCCACACACTGAGCCCTGGTCTTGATAAAGTTGTCTGGTCTATTCATAATTGACTGTTATATAGAAGGATGGTCTCTTTCTTGCCTTGCTGAGGATTTTCATTAGCAGATATAGTCGCTGTTGCTGCCTTCTTTGTTATAGCGGGATAGTATCAAGTTTTTTCATGGTATCGGTGATTCCTCTAGTGTCTCTGATTTCTGTTATAAGCATTAACGCTTGGTTTTGAACCTGCTTCAAACTAACCATTTTCCCTTGTTACGGGGATTCCAGGCTGCAGCTGTGTACTCACGATGAGGCAAACAAAGATTTATGTGCTAAGAGCTTAACCCCCGGAGGCCGATGATATGCACGCTTGCTCATGTCTAGTTGCCTCTTTGCTGTTGTCATTTTAGGCTGTATATGCTCATTGAATCTCAAACTCTCCGGTAGAGTCATTCTTAGGTACCGACTTTCTGCTACTTGCTCCAGTATTTTGCCATTCAGCTTGTATACCTGTGTAGAATCCTTGGTGAGGCTGTTGTACATTAAGATTTTGCTCTTGTTGATACTGAATTCCATTCCCTCTCCCATTCCCATCTTGCTGCCCATGTTTCAAGTTTAGAAAGGTTTTGCTGGAATAATGTAATGTCTAGGGTGGATGAGATTTCCTGATAGAGAAGAGTATTATCAGCAGAGTTATGGAGCAGGCTATACTTTTTGCCAAGTTGTTTAGGAATGGTAAAAATAGTACTGGTCTAAGAACAGATCCTTGTGGAACACCAAATGTAACCAGGAGAGAGCTAGACATGCAGCCATCCAATATGACTCATTGTGACCTGCCATGTAGAAAGCTGTAGATCCACTCAAATGAGTAATCATCTGTTTCTTCAATCTTCATAAGCTCCTCCATCAGTAGGGTATCTAGCACTATCCATAGGGTACGTAGCACTCCTCTATCGGTAGGGTACGTAGCTCTATCAGTAGGGTATGTAGCACTCCTCCATCAGTAGGGTATGTAGCACTCCTCCATCAGTAGGGCATGTAGCACCCCTCCATCAGTAGGGTATGTAGAACTCCTCCATCAGTAGGGTATGTAGTTCCATCAGTAGGGTACATAGCACTCCTCTATCAGTAGGGTATGTAGCACTCCTCCATCGGTAGAGTATGTAGCACTCCTCCATCAGTAGGGTATGTAGCACTCCTCCATCAGTAGAGTATGTAGCACTTTGCCGAAAGCTTTTGACAAGTCTAGAAGTGCTGCGAGGACACTTTTATGTTGGTCAACAGAACTCATACCCTTGTTCAGAGCAAGAGGGAGCTCAGATACCCTTGTTCAGAGTGAGAGGGTGCTCAGATACCCTTGTTCATAGTGAGAGGGAGCTCAGATACCCTTGTTCAGAGTGAGAAGGAGCTCAGATACCCTTGTTCAGAGTGAGAGGGAGCTCAGATACCCTTGTTCAGAGTGAGAGGGAGCTCAGATACCCTTGTTCAGAGTGAGAGGGAACTCAGATACCCTTGTTCAGAGTGAGAGGGAGCTCAGATACCCTTGTTCAGAGTGAGAGGGAGCTCAGATACCCTTGTTCAGAGTGAGAGGGAGCTCAGATACCCTTGTTCAGAGCGAGAGGGAGCTCAGGTACCCTTGTCGCATTCATCCTTTCTTATTTCTCTGCTTTTTTGAATGTTTATACAATTTCCTAAATTTGATATTCGCGAAATATTTCACAGGTACAAAGGAAGAATTTTCCAAGAGTTTTGACATTTGGTATGCGTTTAATATATTGATCCTATTTTATGTCATCTCCTTACTCTTTTCGGCTTGTCATAGAATTTATGTGTTACTCTCGTCCTGCACAACTCATCGAGTTGAGGAAACTACATAAACACCACATGAATGTTTTGTTTGCCATATTTATGAGAATTATCTCTTTGCCAGAGATGACACCTTTTGCACTTTGTTTCTGTGTATCTGCAGTATCAACTAGAGACACTGAGCTCAAGTATCTTGACTATGATGTAGGAAATCAACTTTTCATGCTGGGTACGGCTAAAGGGTCCTGGGTTACTAAGACCCTGCCTACCTAGTAACATTTTCCTTCCATGCTGTGGCACACATCTCATCCTGAATGTCCGTTTTCAGCTCCTGCATGTTACAAAGAGTTTATAATCAACTACCACCAGCTAAAACAAGTTATAGTTGTTCTATATGGACCAACTTGTAATTTATTTCGTTCATGC
This sequence comes from Watersipora subatra, assembly GCF_963576615.1. Classification (NCBI taxonomy): domain Eukaryota; kingdom Metazoa; phylum Bryozoa; class Gymnolaemata; order Cheilostomatida; family Watersiporidae; genus Watersipora; species Watersipora subatra. Next base: position 75,403,689 of record NC_088710.1, read on the forward strand.
CTTAATCAGACGATCTTGGCATTGTAATCTTTACTAAAAGAAGACTTGCATCATTCACGCTTTGCACACGCCTCTAGCACTACAGGCTATGCAGAAATGAATATTTTTCTGCGTTAATAAGCCGTTACATTCCAGAGGTCCCACATATTGCTAGTTAAAATTGCCTAGCTTGTCGGTGACAGTATGATTGGCTTATTACGGCGTTAAGAAGTGTATGTATGCTCTAAGATGTGGGTACTGTCTAGGTAGGTAAATGGCTGCCGGCATGAATACGACTCCAATGAATGGCTGCATCTCAACTCTCAAGACCTTCCTTTTTATGTCAGTGTTGATGAAGTGTGTATGGAGATGGTATGGAGGTGGCAAGGTTGACTGATAAGCTATTGTAGTTCTGCTTGTTTTGGTCAGCTAGCAACCCGCAATGTCCTAGTTAATCTCTCAAATATATTGTGAGCTTTTGTTCGCGATGAACTGGTAATACTCTATTCAGACACTATCTTATTGGAGAAAGAGATGGTTATTTTTTAAAGAGTTCTACAATTAGTAGTTCTTCCTTGAATAGTCAAGATCGGCTATTCAAGAATAAACGGATTATCGATGGCATTTGATTTTTTGTTTGAATTAAACAGCTACATACTAACTAAAAGCATGCGAGTTAGCGACTAGGTCGGTGTCAGTAAGCTAGTGTTTCACTCATAAAGATCTTGACGAGAAACCTGCCCTTAACTGCCTAAGCTCTATGGAATATTAGTAGAATCTTGGATATTTTCCACAATTTTATTGTTGGTGCAACTTTTCAGTGATCTTATGGATTTTAGCAGGCTATCATACAACCACTGTCCATGACCGGGTTTGATAGATGTTCTTTAATATTGATCTTTGTAAAATGTAAAGTGATATTTATCAGTTGGTCCATGATACTGACCCCTATCAATCTTTTTTCATCAAGTCTATGACGCCTCAGTCTATTCATCGATGAATGTTCAAGTACTAACTTCAGAAATCACATCTTTGGTGTGTCAAGGCCGCTAGCAACAATATATGATTCGGTCATGTGTGCTTTTAAATTGTTGACCATATTTATTGCTTTGCAACGATTACCTTTTGTTACAATCAGTACTGACTTTCATGAGCAATATTTTTTTGTCAAAATCTATCTTTCAACTTGTATCAATCTGATTGTGTCAATCCAGTTTTTGTGGGTGTTTGTTGGTCCGATATCATTCCATAGCTATATTTTTATCAATTTTCTAATTTATGGACCTTTTGTCGATCAATTTTGTCATAAATAATGACTTCGAGAGGAAACGATTTGCTTAAATTGTGAGCCAGATAAACAGCTGCCGTCTACGTAGCCTCAGAACCTCAGATGAGAATTGGCAGGTAATGCACCATGCTAGTAAAGTAGTAATGGCTAACCTCTCACTGTCACCTATAGTCTCAAATATTAAAAAACATCGCATTGCCTTTTTCATTCTTAAAATGCTTTGTGCCTCTTTTGCTGGTTTGGTGAGATTAAATTAGGAGTGAACCAATTTTTCAGGTTGACTGTCATTGCTTCCAATTCATCTCTAGTAACATTAAGGATGTGTTAGAACCATCCTTAATCTTTCCTGTGGGAATCCTCTGGCAGTCTGCATGCCTTGCATTAGCCTCTACCTGCTAGCACTAGCCTCTACTTGCTAGCACTAGCCTCTACCTGCTAGCACTAGCCTCTACCTGCTAGCACTAGCCTCTACTTGCTAGCACTAGCCTCGACCTGCTAGCACTAGCCTCTACCTGCTAGCACTAGCATCTACCTGCTAGCACTAGCCTCTACCTGCTAGCACTAGCCTCTACCTGCTAGCACTAGCATCTACCTGCTAGCACTAGCCTCTACCTGCTAGCACTAGCATCTACCTGCTAGCACTAGCCTCTACCTGCTAGCACTAGCCTCTACCTGCTAGCACTAGCCCCTACCTGCTAGCACTAGCCTCTACCTGCTAGCACTAGCAATCAACTGGACTCTAATCTTAAATCTTTGTATGAAGCGAATCTTCTGGCGAATCTTCTCCATGTATACATACATGACTAAACATGGCATGTGTATTGGAGAGGAACAGGGATAGAGTGCATGCTAAGTGGGTATGCGCTAGATGGACTTGCACTGATTGCGTATAGAGGATTTAATATGTTCATTATTTTCTTGCGCAGCTATTAGATGAAGACAAGAATATGATAGACGTGAAAAGATTCTCACTCGACCCAGAGATTACGTCGTACCAGATGTTGCAAAGCCTGTTGAGCAATGCCTTTGACATCACCGGGTGAGTTTATGTCATCATTTGAGCGTTTCTTTTCTGTGTAATGTAGGCGTCAATCAAACTGGTCAATATTACGTAATTCATTCTATATCGAGCTTCCCTATTAAGAGGAGAGAGCAATGGCAGAAGGGGACCAGAAAACGTATTGCTTTTTTGATAAATCAATATCTTTGACACTAGGTATCTATGGCTTGTATGCAGCAATCCGGGCTGCTCCTGTCAGTATCATGATTTGTACGCTTTTTTGTGACAAGTTTAAGTGTGCAGCAATTCTGTTTTGTGATTTTCAGAGACTTTGTCACCTCCTATCTGACCCTTGATGATGAGGAGTATATTGTACAGCTGCCGCTCCTCAATGACTGGGACTTGGACGCTGCCGTATTAAACTGTGCAGTGCAGTCGTGTTTAAAACTCATCGTTCAAAAGAAACACAACAATGGAGGTAGGTTTAGGGTGCTAGGGTGGGTGGTGCTAGGGTGGGTGGTGCTAGGGTGGATGGTGCTAGGGTGGGTGGTGCTAGGGTGGATGGTGCTAGGGTGGGTGGTGTTAAGGTGGGTGGTGCTAGGGTGGATGGTGCTAGGGTGGGTGGTGCTAGGGTGGATGGTGCTAGGGTGGGTGGTGCTAGGGTGGATGGTGCTAGGGTGGGTGGTGCTAGGGTGGGTGGTGCTAGGGTGGATGGTGCTAGGGTGGGTGGTGCTAGGGTGGGTGGTGCTAGGGTGGGTGGTGCTAGGGTGGATGGTGCTAGGGTGGATGGTGCTAGGGTGGGTGGTGCTAGGGTGGATGGTGCTAGGGTGGGTGGTGCTAGGGTGGATGGTGGCAGCATTGTGCTAGGTTGGAGTTATACCGTAAGGTATAAATGGCTTGAAGAATTATGCCAATATCTTGCTTGGACACTGAACAATTCTCAGGGAGACTAAAGGGGTGGTCACACGAACGCCGAACCGAACTAAATGATGCAAAACGACGTCGCTTTCAGCTGTAAAAAGTTCGGCTGAAGACATTTCTGGCCGAAACGAACCATTTTGGTCCTGCTCGAAATTTTGTGGCCGAACCTTTGCTCTTATTGGCTGGTTAAAATTTCTAGAATTTTAGCGAGCACGCGTCACATTTTTCCTTACGTGCGTGTGAGTAAAGTTGAAAAAGATATGGGACGATGCTTTTATTTCGTTAAATAAACAACATGAAGCAATTGATGACAAGGTTCACCCAGACTAGTGATTGTGTTGCATAAATGTAAGATGTTGCACTTAAGCTTTGCATAAATGTAAGAGAATGGTTGTGATTTTCTTTCGTGTAGAATAGAAGTAATGTGTCATATTCATCCTGATGAAGTATCGTTGACTGATTTATTTATGTAAAACCACAGTACTACGATAAAGACTGTTTTTGTTTGTTATGTACTCAGCATAGAAAAGCATTCATATGTTAATAAAAAAAATATAATTATCTTGATGGGAGGGGTTGGCAAAATCGTTGTATCAAGGGATTTATTTTGAGCAGCTGAACGATCTTTTGATAAATCTGCTGTGTAATTATAATTTATAATTGTTCCTCAAAGTTTTTTGTTTACAATAGAAATATTTAACACAAATACATAAAAACTACTAATGAAACCGTGTCCTGTCTCTATACGTATGGTATCTAGGAAACGAAGTGACTTCGGATGCCGTGTGACATGTACCACGAACCAGGCTCCGAACCAAACCGATCCTACGTCCGTTCGGTGCTCGTGTGACCACGCCTTAATTCTACCCTGTTTCTGTGACGAGCCTTCTAAGCTCAAGACACGCACGCGTGTAGATGTTCTTGAGAACCCTTCCAGAGTATTAGCGAGCCACGCATGTCTCACCTGCACAGCTATGTCTGTTATCTTATCTGCAGCTCGCAAGGGGCAGTGTCCTCATTTATGCAGCCAAGCAATTAGAGGGTGTTGTCAGAGAAGTTCACCGAGGGTGACTGCTGCTGTTGCTTAGGTTACTTAGGTTACCACTTATCTATGTAAATCATCACCCTTAGACTATATTCACCGATTCACCCCCCTGTCTCACTCTTTGTCTCATGCTTTTCATCATGTTGGATATGATACTTTGACCTGACTGTCTTTACATTAGATTAGCTCTGACTAGCATCTGCCATGCATTGTTGAAATCACACAGTTTGATATGGCTCCTGCCTTACGTATGTTTAACCGATTGTAGTCTGTCTCCCTTCTTTTTTGAAAATAGTTGATAATTACAGTAGTTATGTGTGACTGACTAGAGAGTTTATATAATACCATTATACTTTGTATCATACTCTGTTATTCTCTGCACTGGCCACCTCATCCTTTATAGCTTTCATAGCTCAGCATGAGATCGATAACCTGTGTTCTTCAATTATGGCTGGGATATGTCCACCTCCTGATGGCTGGGATATGTCCACCTGATGCATGCATCATACACTTACTGTACAACTCATACACTTACCATATACCTCATACACTTACCGTATACCTCATACACTTACCATATACCTCATAAACTTACCGTATACCTCATACACTTACAGTATACCTCATAAACTTACCATATAACTCATATACTTACTGTATACCTCATATACTTACCGTATACCTCATATACTTACCGTGTACCTCATATACTTACTGTATACCTCATACACTTACCGTATACCTTATACACCTACCGTATACCTCATACATTTACCATATCCCTCATATACTTACCGTATACCTCATACATTTAGAGTACAACTCATACACTTACTGTATACCTCATATACCTCATACACTTACCTTATACCTCATACACTTATCGTATACCTCATACACTTATCGTATACCTCATACACTTATCGTATACCTCATACACTTATTGTATACCCCATACACTTATTGTATACCCCATACACTTAAGGTATAACCATAGATATATATACCTAGATTGGCCAATAATTGCTATTCCCATCGGTTGCCTTGTCAGACTTAAATGGCACGACGTAACGTCACTGTATTGTACCTCATGCTTGACTGCACTGCTGTTTACAATGAATCTAATGGGAAGAAGGTAACAAAATTACATTTGTTTTCACATAAAAACCTTCTTGGATACATAATCCAGTAAACTAAAGCAATTCTGTGATAATATCTGATAACCACCATAGATTAAAACTATAAAAGCTATGAATTGTTGCACACAAATCATGAGCCATTATGGCTTTATTTGCAACCCTCTCTTATCCCCATTCTCACTTTTCCCCTTCTCCAAAGAATAAGTTAGAAGGGGAAAAGAGAGAAGGGGAATGGAGAGGGGAGGGGAAATAGCCAACCCACCCAAAGAGCCAGACCCTGGCTAGGTAAAGGACTAATATCATGTTGACCTAAACATTACTAAGTACAGTAATACTTCAACTTACGAGTGCTCCAACGTATGAGAAACTTGAGATATGAGCCAGCTTTTATGCAAGTTTCAGTGCTAACATACGAGCCATGTTTGAGATACGAGCACGTGAGTCAGTTGCCAAGTATGCCGAAGGTGTTTTATGAGAACAGCATCACTCTGTATTTTTCAACTACTCAGGTTTATACTTTGGTACTGCGTCTTTGTGCGCGATTTTCAGTGCAGAATTACACTGTATGTGAATTAAAAGTAATCTGCGTTGACTGAAAGTTTGCCAGTAAAATTAAAGATGGTGCAAAAAAAAATCAAATGATAACAGTTGATATTAAACAGAAAATTATTGAAAAATATGCGAAATGTGTATGCGTGATTGAGCTAGCTCAGCAATATGACAGAAATACATCCACAATTATCAAACCGAAGGATTATATTCAGCGCATTTAGTTCGCAAAAGGACTAACCATAGTTTCTAAACGGCGCAGCGATCTTCACGACCGCTGATGGAGAGACTGCTCAGGCATTTAATTGGATAAAAGATAAACAATTGTCCGGTGACAGCGTAACTGAAACGATGCTACATGAAAAGGCTGGTGCTATCTATCAAAACTATAACAATAGACATTCGGGCAAGTTGGCTAGTGGTCATGCATTAATCCTTTGTGACGACACCTGTGTTCGTCCTAATCGCAACATGTTGAAAGGGCGACAAAGGCGAACGTATTTAGATAGATTTATTTTAAGACGGCCGGCTAGTCGTGAAAGCGAAACGAAGGAAAAATTAGCTAACCAGCGAGAAACTTTAAACTACGAACGCCGAAGAAATTTTAATTACGTCAAATTAAAAATGAAAGTTTGCTTTTAGGTTTGCTTCTGAGTTTGTCTTTTAAGACATTGATAAAATTCAAATTTATCAAAGACAACTGTTGTAATGAAGGATAACTTATATCTCCCTCTCTCGCAAATGCTAGCATTAGCTGCTATTGTATGTATTTAATTTTACATTTTAAATAATCACATTTCCTTGTATTATTTTTTGATTGTTGCTTTTTGAAAGCATGTGGTAAATTATGACAATAACCAACATGTTCTTTCTGTTACAATATCTTGTTTTGAGTGTTTTATTTGCATTTTTAGAGTATGGAAACCAAGCAATATATAATTAATTGTTCGATATATAAATAAATTGCACCAACATGCGAGTATATTAACATACGAGCTCAGTCTCGGAACGCATTAAGCTCGTAAGTTGAAGTATGACTGTATAAGTTTTTAGCTTTTAAGAGCTTGTAATCACCTTCTCATATGTTTCACACCTACAACACAACAGAGTAAGGCATGGTGAATCTTATGATACCAAATAACTGCAATGTGAATTTTGTTGCAAGTCAACCTTTAACTTGCTTATGCATATTGTACAAATAACTTGGTATTGTCCTTTCGTGACTGGCTTCTTAGTGGTGGCAATTAGTGCTAGCCTGGCAAAGTTTTTCACCAATCCAGCGCTACTAAGCAACACTCTTGTCGCTTTCACGCTGTGGTTGCAAACCTCAATCACCACAGGCGAAGACAAAGTCAAGCCACCCTGATTCTTAACTGTAATTAGGGAATTCGTTGCTTGGTTTACATCAACGTTGGTAACATCCACGATGCTAGTGATACAATCATTACACTTCAGCTTTGGTGACCTAGCCAGCTGTAAAATAATCATTCTGTCTCATTTTTGACTTCAGACATACTTGCATACTCATCATATTTAGTCATGTTTAGTTCAGCGTATTAGTCTATTTACCTAGCCAAGGTCTGGCTCTTAGAGTGGGTGGGCTATTTCCCCTCCCCTCTCCATTCCCCTTCTCTCTTTTCCCCTTCTAACTTATTATTTGGAGAAGGGGAAAAGAGAGAATGGGGATAAGAGAGGGTTGCAAATAAAGCCATGATGGCTCATGATTTGTGTGCAACAATTCATAGCTTTTATAGTTTTAATCTATGGTGGTTATCAGATATTATCACAGAATTGCTTTAGTTTACTGGATTATGTATACAAGAAGGTTTTTATGTGAAAATAAATGTAATTTTGTTACCTTCTTCCCATTAGATTCATTGTAAACAGCAGTGCAGTCAAGCGTGAGGTACAATACAGTGACGTTACGTCGTGCTATTTAGGTCTGACAGGCTTTTTCCCTATTGGCCAATCTAGGTATATATATCTATGGGTATAACTCATACACTTATCGTATACCTCATAAACTTACTGTATACCTCATACACTTATGGTATAACTCATATACTTAATGTATACCTCATACACTTACTGTATAACCCATACATTTGTTGTGTGATTTTTAAAGTTATGGACGATTGGGATGTCGTGGAACGCTCCGACATTCCTTCTCCTGGCAAGATTCAAACGCTCACCAACCAGACCCGGTTTGTCGCTAAATTTGCAGAAAGGCTCACCGATATTCTCACGCCAGGTAAGCAACCTAAGTTCATAACATTTCTGTCACAAATTGATGACTTGGAGCATCTGAACTTTTTAACATGAGAAGTTAAATTGGATAAGTATTTTACTCAACATTTGACCTAATTTCATGCATCTGACATCAAATGCTCTCTCAAAGATCGCCTTTCTCTTAATGTATGGAGTTCTCCTTCGCATAATTTGGTTATAATATGATCAAAATCATCAAATAACATTAAACATTTTTTTCTACATTCTTTTACTTTCTTCTTTTAGTTGTAAAAATGTCGATCCTAAGACTGATACAATTGGGAGCTGCAGTAAAAATAGAAGTCAATGTTTTTCTTATTTCTAGAGTAAGAAATCATAGATAAACCTGAACCATCTCTTGTAACTAGAGTGAGAAATCATAGATGAATATGGACCTTCTCTTATAACTAGATTGAGCAATCATAGATGAATATGGACCATCTCTTATAACTAGAGTGAGCAATCATAGATGAACAAAGACCATAACTAGAATGAGAAATCATAGCTCAACCTGAACCATCTCTTGTAACTAGAGTGAGAAATCATAGATGGATATGGACCATCTCTTATAACTAGATTGAGCAATCATAGATGAATATGGACCATCTCTTATAACTAGAGTGAGAAATCATAGATGAACAAAGACCATAACTAGAGTGAGAAATCATAGATGAACAAAGACCATAACTAGAATGAGAAACCATAGCTCAACCTGAACCATCTCTTGTAACTAGAGTGAGAAATCATAGATGATTATGGACCATCTTTCATAACTAGAGTGAGCAATCATAGATGAATATGGACCATCTCTTATAACTAGAGTGAGAAATCATAGATGATTATGGACCATCTCTTATAACTAGAGTGAGAAATCATAGATGAATATGGACCATCTCTTATAACTAGAGTGAGCAATCATAGATGAATATGGACCATCTCTTATAACTAGAGTGAGAAATCATAGATGAATATGGACCATCTCTTATAACTAGATTGAGCAATCATAGATGAATATGGACCATCTCTTATAACTAGAGTGAGAAATCATAGATGAATATGGACCATCTCTTATAACTAGAGTGAGCAATCATAGATGAATATGGACCATCTCTTATAACTAGAGTGAGAAATCATAGATGAATATGGACCATCTCTTATAACTAGAGTGAGAAATCATAGATGAATATGGACCATCTCTTATAACTAGAGTGAGCAATCATAGATGAATATGGACCATCTCTTATAACTAGAGTGAGAAATCATAGATGAATATGGACCATCTCTTATAACTAGAGTGAGCAATCATAGATGAATATGGACCATCTCTTATAACTAGAGTGAGCAATCATAGATAAATATGGACTGTATGAAGCTTACTAGTAGTTGCTGGGATGAAAAAAGTGATGTAATGAAAAAAACTCAAAGTGAGTGAAAGTGGAGAGGCTGTACTGGATCCATACCTCCATCACCAACCCTACCTACACCTCTGCACCATTCCTCTCTCATTTTACATTCTATATTTTGTTGTTTAGGTAATTTCATATAATTTATGTTTGAATGTTAGATATCATAATACCTAGAGTGAGCGATGGAAGCCTGTCATATATAATTTAGATATCAGGGTTATGAAGTCATCATCCCTGATATCTAAATGGTCAAATGCGCAAGACCGCATGCCATGCATAATTGCTCACGCAGTGCTCAGCTGTTGTTTTGTCTAGATGCGTGTTTACTGACTTCCTTTACAGATAGAATGCGCAGTAACCGTCTATTTATAAACTTGACCTGGCCCATTCACCGACTGACTGCTAATTCAATCCAGCGATTGACCGCTGACCTGTTGACTGACCGCTGCCTTGTCAACTGACCGCTGCCTTGTTTATGGGTAGCACCATTTCCAGCTTGCCTATCTTTCCACACCATAAACATACCGAAGAACTGCTATCGTATTATTTATGCAATCAGCAGACGTTCCATATTGTCTTGTCTATAATTGTCATACCTGCTCTTCGGTACAGCATTCATACAGCCCTTCTGTACAGTATTCATGCAGCCTTTCTGTACAGCATTCATGCAGCCTTTATGTACAGCATTCATGCAGCCTTTATGTACAGCATTCATACAGCCTTCATGTGCAGTATTCATACAGCCTTTATGTACAGTATTCATACAGCCTTTATGTACAGCATTCATACAACCTTCATGTGCAGTATTCATACAGCCTTTATGTACAGTATTCATACAGCCTGTATGTACAGCATTCATACAACCTTCATGTGCAGTATTCATACAGCCTTTATGTACAGTATTCATACAGCCTTTATGTACAGCATTCATACAGCCTTCATGTACAGTATTCATACAGCCTTTATGTACAGTATTCATACAGCCTTTATGTACAGCATTCATACAGCCTTTATGTACAGCATTCATACAACCTTCATGTGCAGTATTCATACAGCCTTTATGTACAGTATTCATACAGCCTTTATGTACAGTATTCATACAGCCTTTATGTACAGCATTCATACAGCCTTCATGTACAGCATTCATACAGCCTTTATGTACAGTATTCATACAGCCTTTATGTACAGCATTCATACAGCCTTTATGTACAGCATTCATACAGCCTTCATGTGCAGTATTCATACATCCTTTATGTACAGTATTCATACAGCCTTTATGTACAGCATTCATACAGCCTTTATGTACAGCATTCATACAGCCTTCATGTGCAGTATTCATACATCCTTTATGTACAGTATTCATACAGCCTTTATGTACAGTATTCATACAGCCTTTATGTACAGCATTCATACAACCTTCATGTGCAGTATTCATACAGCCTTTATGTACAGCATTCATACAGCCTTTATGTACAATATTCATACAGCCTTTATGTACAGCATTCATACAACCTTCATGTACAGTATTCATACAGCCTTTATGTACAGTATTCATACAGCCTTTATGTACAGCATTCATACAGCCTTTATATACAGTATTCATACAGCCTTTATGTACAGCATTCATACAGCCTTTATGTACAGTATTCATACAGCCTTTATGTACAGTATTCATACAGCCTTTATGTACAGCATTCATACAATTCTAATTATTTCAAACACTATCTGTGTTGCTTCCAACGTTAGGAAAGAAAAGGAGGGGAGGTTTCGCACTTGGCAGGGCAATGAAACATCCGTTGACAGATGCAGAGTTCCGCAACCACCTTGACTGCGCCGGCAGGCTCGTTGCAGAGAGGCTGTTTAGAGAGAGAATTTATGAAGGAGGCATTGAGCAGAGCATGCGAAAAGTTAGCTGGCGCCATCTCCTCAACATCTTCCCTCCAGGTAGGTCTTCCTTATGCGTGTAATTTAAGACCCTTATTGTCCACTCTGACACCCATTTTTTATTCAATTGCCGTCACATGGTTATCTAGTGAGTGGCAGAAGAAAAAATAACTCTTGTATAATTATCCATCAACGCCGTGATGGATTATCCCCCCATTTTACGAAGCAGAAGTGTTGACTGAGGATTATGCATTTCTTTCTCTTTAATACACCATTCATATTCCAATGCAACTTTCAATTTGTAGTCATAACCATGTTTATGTTCTTAGTTGACTTTCAAGGCATGCCTTGTGAGATACCTCATAACGCATCACATGATGTGATTGTCAGCACCGCTTTATTCCTAGGAATGAGTCATGCTGGTTAACTAGGCAACGCTGACGTTGGTGTGAGCCCAGATTTAAGAATTGTCCTCTCACACTCGCATTTACATTGCGTTTATCTATTGGAGTGATGGTTTATGTAGTAATTTGTTTTGTGATGGTAGCGATATACAGTCACGTTGAAGTTGTCTTTCCTTTAGTGCTTGGGCCGTTGTGCCCTACGCGGAGAGTCACTCCCAAACTCAAGTCAGCCTTTTCATTTGACAGAAATGCTATCTGTACTTCACCCACTGTTTTAGATCTGAATGGCCGGGAACGGTACGAGTATTTGCAAGAAAAAGCAAAAGAATATTTGATGCTGCGTAGTTCCTGGAAGGATAACTTCTCCCGTGGCATCGCATCTGAAGAATTAAAATTTATAACATCGATGGTTAGAAAGGATGTAATAAGAACAGACAGAACCCATTCCTTTTTTCGGGGCAGAGATGATAACAAGAATACGGAGAGTTTGTTTGACTTGCTTTGCACTTACTCGCTACACCATCCCGATGTTTCCTACTGTCAGGGCATGAGTGACCTCGCATCTGTCATGCTCGTTGTTCAAGCCGATGAAAGCAATGCCTACATTTGCTTCTGCGCACTCATGAAACGTCTAAAAGCCAACTTCTTGTTTGATGGAAAAGCGATGACGAAGAAGTTTGACCATCTAAAGTTGCTGCTGCTTTATCACGACCCTGAACTCTGGCACTACATGATGGCCAATGATACTCAAGATCTATTCTTCACTTACCGCTGGCTTCTTCTCGAGCTCAAGCGAGAGTTTGCCTTCAATGATGCCCTGTACATGCTTGAGACGATGTGGAGCACTCTACCCATCGAATCCTCACCCGTCGGGGTACCGCTGTCAGACACACACTGTCTCAGCGCCGATGGCAGCGTCTTATTTGCCAAACAGCCAGCTCGCGTGGCTCCTATTCATCACAGCGGATCTTGTGGTACCCCCACTCCTTACACAAAGTTGCTTTCCCTGTGTAGGAAGGGCTCTAACCACTCTATTACTCCCTTGGCCACTGATGCTGTCTCTCAGATGTTGAATGGGTGCGCGGCTGGCTCCAGGTCAGAATCTCCCAGAAGGCTCTCTGACATTGCCAGTAGATCTTCAACAGACATGGAAGGAAGCCCGAACAGCGAAGAACCAGAGCCTTCAATTCAATGCCTCGAACCTACCAGTACCTTTTATATAGGAGTAGGGGAAGATATCAATGGTATTTTGCAGTACACTGACGAAGGTCTCGATAACTGCAGCGAGGCTCTTGAATCTGGCAACTCGAGTTGTAGTAATCTTCACTGCAGTTCAGGGAGTCTAGACTCTGGTATAAAAACACAACTGCCTGTGCCCTTGGCTCTTTCATCTAGAGGCTCAGACCTCCAGTTTACTTTGGAGTCGTCTGACTCTCACCCCCCTCACCCACATCCATCTATTCTTCCTCCACCAGAAGAATTTGGCTCGGGAAATGCGTTTCTCATGTTTGCGGCGTTTACAATGATTGAGCAACACCGTGACCATATAATTAAAAACAGGCTAGATTTTGAGTCTATCGCTATGCTGTTTGATCGTAGAGTCAGGCGAAATGATGTGAATAAGGTAATATGTAATACAAAAATTGCATATGAAAATTACTTAAAGGAATGTCATGCGTACGCTTAAATTACACATGAAAGTCAATGTTTTTACTATTGAATATTGTTGTTAATCTGTTTATATTTTGTAGCATTTTCCTTATGTTCCCGTCCGTAACCATTGTTTTTATTTTTTTAGTCAACTAACTCCTACATCACACCTGATTGTCATGTAGGTAGCTGAGTTGCTTGCACTTGCGTATGTTATCCATAATCTTACAGTTACTGCTATACAGTTTTATAAGTTTTCTAGTCTTGGTTTCACTGGATAACCTTCACCTTTATTAGACTTTTGTGCAATAATCTTGCATCTTTAATATGAGTCGGCATAATAATTCACAAATGAGATAAATTCTTGAAGTGTCAGTGATATTCTATTGAATATTAAAAAAATACATAATGTATATCGCGTAATATAATAGATTTGTTGTTTTGATGGCAGTTGTGAATTTTCTGATGAGCAGCCACCTGTCAAGCCTTCAGCATCTTTCAATGTTGGGTGAATATCTAGTATGTAATTGGCCTTTCTGTTCTTTTTACACACGGCTTGTGTCCTTGTTGGTGTTCAGTGAGCGATTGCGGGGCATCCCACAAACCCCCAAATGCTGCAATATGATTGAGCCTAGAAAACACTGCTGTACACACCTCATATTAAAACCAACACATAGGAATGAGCCTTGATACCTGGAATAAAAGCTAATATGCACTCGTAAACATGGCTGATATGCAAGTGTAGACATGGCTGATATGCAATCGTAAACATGGCTGATATGCACACATAAACTTGGCTGATATGCACATGTAAACATGACTGATATATATGTGTAGCCATACTATGGTGCTTATGGTTTAGATTGTCAAAACTTGGAGGAATGCATTGCAAATGTTCAACGCTATAATCAACTTAGAAACTATCTAAATACCTGTCTAAATTTCAGTTCAAAGAAATAAAAATCACGTTCGTAAGCAATCAGCAAGAAAATGCATACGAATAATGAGTTGAAGATGTGCTAACATGACTGAGGAGAACACAATTCCAATAAACAGTCTACACAACATTCTTGCTGTAATTGGCAACAGCGAGTTATCAACAATAGCCAGTTGGCTTTGTATTGATGTTTCTTGAAAACCATTAGTGAACTAAGGAAAGAACAGAAAACATATTTTATATTGCAGATAGCTAGATACAAGTATGTATACAAGTGCGTATACAAGTATGTATACAAGTGCGTATACAAGTACGTATACAGGTGCGTATACCAGTGCGTATACAAGTACGCATACAAGTACGTATATAAGTGCATATACAAGTGCGTATACAAGTACGCATACAAGTACGTATACAAGTGTGTATACAAATATACAAGAATTACCCTCTTACTGTACTCTTTTGTCACTTACGTTGGTGAACTTTTGAGATTTTCCATGAAAATGCGTGGGCATAGTGTGAACATTGGGCTGGTTTCCACCGTAATCTTTTGATGTGGGTCTATAAAGTGGATGAATCTGTTTCTGCTGGTAGCCTTCGAACCACTCTATCAGCAAACAAATACCAGATATGCAAAAGGACTTACCGATGACGAACTTGATCTGCGGCGAATATATATGCCAATTATAATATTTAGTCCAACATGTTGTTCAAAAAGTTCTAAAGCAAGTTTTTGTTTGCATCTAGTCTAAATATTACGTGCGACTTCCGTGACAAAACCATCCAGGAGAGTCTGCCCACAAGCATTCAGGAGAGTCTGCCCACGAGCATTCAGGGGAGTCTGCCCACGAGCATTCAGGAGAGTCCGCCCACAAGCATTCAGGAGAGTCTGCCCACAAGCATTCAGGAGAGTCTGCTCACAAGCATTCAGGAGAGTGTGCCCACAAGCATTCAGGAGTCTGCCCACGAGCATTCAGGAGAGTCTGCCCACAAGCATTCAGGAGAGTCTGCCCACAAGCATTCAGGAGAATCTGCCCACAAGCATTCAGGAGAGTCTGCCCACAAGCTTGTTCCAGCAGCTATGCTTATCTCAAGATGATTTATTATATTCAGCTTAAGTGCAAATATATATTCAAAAGTTCTACTTTATCTTCTTGTTCAGGGAGTATAATCAGTAGGAACCTAGGCTATGACACAAAACTAAACAAGCTGAAACAAATACCCTCTGCAGACATTATATATATATACTGACAAGACAACATAATTATATAGCTTATGCGGTGGAGCCAAGTTACCTGGATTCTCAAATCGATCAGGAATGTCGAAAGTTCGATAATATTCAGATGTTTTAGAACCTTTCGGAACTCCACCTGGTCCGACCTGCTAACAACAACATGGCATTACAGTCCCACACAACCTCAGATGATAATAAATCAAAAGATGCAATTTTCTAAAATACTTGCCTCCGTTTGTTGATCAGCAGACATTACTAATAGCTCTAACACTCAAATAGTTAGGGTAGGATAACTTCCTCTTCTAAGCTTTCTCCTGAAGTATTTACAAATTCAATGTCATGATATAAAACATGTTAGGACTAAAGACGAGTTGAGCGCAAGAAAAATCTACAGCCGGTAAAATTAGGCACTGTGATACGAGTGATTATTAATATGGAAAGCAGGCATGAAGAAGCAATGTTTTGTAATGTCACGTAGAAACGGATTACATACATAAAGGAGCCAGCTCGAACCCTCAGTGCAAACAAGTTAATTCTAGTGCAGTGCTTTATACGCCATATTAACTGCACGAATCACTATCTAAAAACAACCATTGATGCTAGTCGGTGTCACAATGAGTCAATAACTCCAAAACAAAATATCACAGACAACAAATACATTAAGAGCTGACTAGGAACATTATCAAATCACATTTTACAACTGTGTTTAGAAGACACAATAAAAATTATTGCAATAGTGGCAACTTTTTATTTTAAATAAACTGATAGAAAATACTTTATGCTTTTGCTAGATGGGCTCTAAGGAGAGACGGGCTCTAAGGGTGTCAGACGGGCTCTAAGGGTGTCAGATGGGCTCTAAGGAGAGATGGGCTCTAAGGAGAGATGGGCTCTAAGGAGAGATGGGCTCTAAGGAGAGATGGGCTCTAAGGAGAGATGGGCTCTAAGGAGAGATGGGCTCTAAGGAGAGATGGGCTCTAAGGAGAGATGGGCTCTAAGGAGAGATGGGCTCTAAGGAGAGATGGGCTCTAAGGAGAGATGGGCTCGAGCTAACAAATGAGCGTACAAACTAAGGACAAGCTTTAAATCTATGTTTTACTACGAAATCAAATTCAGACAGAACAATTTAAAATTTTAACCACATCAAACAGCAGAGACTGAAAAAGTCGCAGTATTATTTTTTGTTTGTTCAATATCATAAACTAAATATTTTAAGATGCATTCAGCTTGAATAGCTTCCGGTCTGCACAGTTTGTATATTTATGCTTTTCTCATGTCGTTATATTTAGCCTGTGATCTCATAACTTCCTCTGTTCATAATTTTTCTTCTACATTTTGTAGCATATTTTGTGCTATTGTTTGTGATTGCAGCCAGCCATTTATCATTGTTTTCTCATGCTTTCCCTAGCATGAACCTTTTCATTTTCTAAGGATAGTCATCAGCTTCTCCTTGTTGCTAGTTCAAAACCAGGTTTCTCCTCCAGATGTCAAGATGGCGCGGTCAATAAATGTTCTCTCTTTACTCAGATCTGTTTTACTCACTTTTGTCTTATAAACTTAAGTTAAGGCAAACATATTCCTTAATCACTTCTATGTTAGCGACACTTCTGGTTTGCCTGTCAGTTCATACATGTATTGTAAAATAAAAAACATCTCTTAAATTTTATGTTGTTACTAAAATACGCTCAGTTGTTTTAGTGATAAATCAACATTAACTGTGGTTTCCAACAGAATGCAGTCAAAAACAGTTGCCATCAGCTGCCATCTTTAAGATTGTATTTTAATTTACGAAGTTGATCAGGAGACACAATTGTGTTGATTTGTTAAATAATTGCAGAAAGCTAAAACATTGTGCTAGTGATACTATACTAAACAAACACGGCATGTCAAATTGTCTGTCTGCATCAAGGTGATCAGTTTTCAGATTAACGTGACATATGTAACCTCAATAACGCATAAAAATAATTTGGTTAGCATGAAATGCTGATCCAGATGCGAAATGAAGCTAGGAGAGAGTAGAAAATTCCAAATACTGTTACTGTTGGCAAACAGTCTAATGAACTAGGATACTAGACGTGCTATTATTGAAGGACTAAACTGATCAGCCACCCAGTCTTCAGCACATCATAGTCAGACTCACTATTTCATGTTAGAATCACAGTGCGACTCGTCAGACTTACTCATGGCCTCTGACCTTGAAATATCCACAAAAGGAATAAATTTGTGAGCCAACACCTTATTATGAAAAAAACTATTATACAATAGAAACTATACATCCTCAAATTACTGATTGAGGATGCATATCTCTCTTCTTAAACTAGATATGAAAGTGTCAAAATGGCACATGATAGAATAGTGAAATAGACTGCAGGTCTTTGGACGCTGCATTACAAAGTGTAGCGTACTTAATGGTGCAAGTGAAATGTGTGCGCACCCAGTTGGCATCTCAGTAAACGGCCCCATTAAGACTTGATTAGAATGCACACATATAACTTTTCACCTCATATTAACTACATGATGGCACACCTTTGGCGTGCTATACACATTTTTGATTTTTCAAAAATATATAAAGCTCTGTTGACTGAACAAACAACATACCAGTTTTAATCTTTGCTCCCGTAGGTCAGTCAAAGCCTGTGAGCCAATGTGAGCAATATGACTCACAAGCAGTGATGAAAAATAAACACATTCTCCTAAAGAGCAAGGTAAAGTGATTGATACAACGCGCGGACTGTGAGCAAGCTCTCTTATGTGGTAATTGCCTTTCATATCACAGTAACAAAATTATTCCTGTTGTATGGTAGGCAAATTGTTTTGACTCTGTTATGTCTAAGACAACAAGAATTAAAGCATTCACACAGATACAAGTTGTTAACATTGATCTAGGTTATGTAAAAATTCTGTTGATTTATTACCTCAATATATGTCCTTACTTGGGGTTCCTAGACGCTGTGAGCTAATGTGAACGGAAGGTTAACTTGCTAAGGTATAATTAATGTGTCGACATTCAATGTCACAAAAATATTTTATTTTATAAGTATAAGACGTCACATACACAAATTCTAAGACAACTTTTCTTTAATTGTTGTTGGAGATTTTAATGAACTTTTTTGTGAGTAAAACAATAGTCTTGCGGATTTGTTTATTGAGCTTTGCCTCTTGTCCCAGAAAACAACTTGCAATGGTCTATTTACAATAACAATTTACTAAAACGACTATCTGCATGAAACATGTAGAACTTGCCTAAGAGCTCGCATATCCCTATGTGCAGCTAAGCCACCCTGTACTAACTCATCTACAAGAACTGGAAAGATGTGCAGCGTCAGAGATTTACTTGAGTAGTTTAATTTAGATAACTGGCACCAACAAAAAACAGTACGAAAAGATTGTTTAAAATTTGGAGTACGCCTAACTAAAATTTGCTTCCTTTAGGTGGTACTAGTCACTGCGAGTTTTCTAATAAAATTTTCAAGGCCAAGATATCATTACAAAAACATTCGTGTGAAATTGTTAAAAATTAGAAAACGATATATATTTAGTTTTAATATGTTTTAAAACTATGTAACTTACCAATTTAGAAATTTGACCAAGAATTGAATGCTGCAACTGTGACAAACTTTTGCTGTTGTTTCAGAGAGCCCCGTAATTTAGTTGCATGGAAACTAATAAACAAATAAAGGATGATTGTATTTGTAGTTGGAGCGATATCGAGGCTGCCCGAGTGCGAAATGCTTAATAGATGTTGATGTTTTCATGTCAAGGTCGTAATATAGTAACCAATTAGGGCATTAACGATCTAGCTACTGGAGTATTATCATTAATTTCTCAGAAAAGGAGCGAAAAGTATTTGATTTTACCCGTTTTTCATCATATGAGTATTTGTAAACCGTAGATTACGATACCGTCTGTTTGATTTCATACATAACTGTACAGACAGGACTGCTTTGCTAGTTTTTAACAGATTTGAAGTAAACAATACATGAAAAAGTGCTTATTGTATTGGGATCGGACGTCATTGATGCCCCAATGTCTTGAAACTGCTTCACATGGTCACTCGATATTATTTTGACATTTGGAAATCAAAACCAGAAACTAGTATGAAACATAGAGTATTTAATGCAGATATTATATATATGCCTGTTGTTCTGTAACTGTAATATAATTTTTTATGAACTTTTGAAACAATCCATTACAAAAAAATAAGTTAGTTATATCGGCAAGCTCAGCAATCAATGCAAAGAGTTCTGGTCTGTGTTTTGAGAATAACCATGAACGGCGGTTTATGATAAAAAGAATTTAATTTTTAGATTTGGCTCAAAAGTTTAGTTAATGGAATTTTTTTTAAAATATATTTTTGTTGACTTGTCGGCGAACAAAGGTTTTTATTCAAAAAATAATTGTGTTCTTTTTATACTCTACTGAATAATCACATTTACATCTAAGCTGCATTATAGTGATATATGAACAAATTTACTAAGGCTTGACGAAAGGAAATACATAAAAAGAGCTCACTTGGGTCAAGATTACTAATGTTGTTGGTGTTCGATAAAAGAAAGACTTCTTTTTAACATATATGCTGTTACATGTTCCTTTGGCACCAATTTGTGTATTATGTGATATTTTTAATTTTGTTGTAAACAATCCCACCACAATTTTCACTTTACCATCAATTATTTTATTTAAAAAGTTGACATCAGCAGTCCCCCATCGATCTTGTAGAAGAGGTCAGCATCGCTGGGACATGATGTCACTTATCTCCGAGTATTTCGAGAGAGTATACGTTCAGCAGAAAGTATTTTTATTTACACTTTCTAGTTTAGCGATGTTTTTAATGAGGTTTTTAACGCATCTGTCCTATAGCTGTTTATTGTCATGTGCTGAGTAGCGCTTGTCTGCGATATACCTGGCTAGACTACGCTCAAGCGTTGAACTTTTGTAAAACAGCTCACACAGGCCTAGGAAATCGCTGCTCATCTTTGTCAGGCATGTCAAGTACAGTATTTTAGCCATGTTTGATACAGCCTATACTTTACACTTCCAGTTTTTTACAGCGTTCTTTCTCATTGTCTGCTCTTAGGGTAAAAATTCTAAACTGGTTCCATTAACCTCAATGTGATTGAATTTTTTAAAGAATTGAATAATTCTTGCAGGATAATTTTAATATTTATAAGTTCACCTCCAGTTTTATATTTATTATATTCTATATATTATATTTATATATTATATTATATCCGACAAGTGCATGAGAAATCGTTTGAGATACATTACTGGCAAATATCCAAGCATTGCTCAAGTGTTGATAGCGACTACAGTAAAATCACTTCACCTGATTTATTCTCTTTATCATGCGCATATATTTATTTCAACTATTAATACGATATGAATGATGGGATCGATAATACCATTTTTGAAAGTAAGGACTATAAGCAATAAGTAACTTCCTCTGATGAGTCATAATATTCCAAAGTATGAGCTATCAGTCTACACAAGTACGAATTTGGCGCACGGCTACTTGTGGTCAAGCTTTACTAACGTAGCAATTGCAGCAGATAATCGCACTGAGCATTAAATTGAAATCAATCAAAATGAATTGCAATTACAGTAAATTTTTGCCTGGATATGTAGTTGCCTTAGCAGTGGTAGCAGCAGTAAGCGTATCACAATCATGCAGTATATTGCCTTGCGTACTTTTACTACTGCACAGTACACGGTATACACACAGTACAACTACTTTCTAGTGTGCAGTACACAGTATACATACAGTACAACTACTTTGCAGTGCGCAATATACACACATTACAACTACTTTCCAGTGCGCAGTGCACAGTATACACACAGTACAAATACTTTCTAGTGCGCAGTACACAGTATACACACAGTACAACTACTTTCCAGTACACAGTATACACACAGTACAACTACTTTCTAGTGCGCAGTAAGCGGTATTGGGGCAGTGGCGGTATTGCCTACTGTACAGTGTGCGGTGCTGTATGCAGTGCGAGTGTTGCCAATGCGAATTTCACAGTGCTAGACACGGTAGGAACTTGTGCATTACAATGTACATACATGCATATCACATTTTTGTGACAACTCATCACAAAATGAAGTATAGAGTTGACTGAGTTGACCTTGACATAACCGCAACACAATTGCAAGATGTAAATGATGCTTAAACTTGAGTATGAATGAGCAAACAAATTGATCAACACAACAGCAGATCAACACATGTCAGTTGACACATATGCATATGCAGTACTCATGCACTTTCAAGTTTTGATGAATTTTTATTTACAATGTGCATGAATTACTGGGTATCAGGTAATATGTCATGGAAGTAAATGCGTGGTAACTCGTAGTGAGCAGTTTGCAGTAGGAGTACAGTTGCATGTTTACAGCTGCGCTTTAGAATGTTGTAATACACTACAAAATTACTGCGGACTGCAATGATGCAGTGTGCAACATGTCACAACCATGATATAACCACTTGGTGATTGGTTAATGTGCCATCAATTACTGTTATGTATGAATGAAAATGTGTGGGAATGGGGGAATGTAGCCCGTCTTGACAAACTTGTTTTTGCGGAGTTGTCGAGCGGAGCGAGCAAAACAACAGCTTGTCACAATACGCACTGCACCTGCTGCATCAGCTGCACTGAAAGGGAGTTGTTCTCTTCTGTCTATGCGATTTGGTTGCGATGTTATGTCAGTCGCTCTATTGGTAATCAATGGATTTAACCAAAAATATGTGTAGACAAAAATAAGATAAAAACGTTTAACCAGGGATCAGTCTCTGCGGTAAACTTTAGTACAGTGCACCCTCGCGTTACGATGTTGATCCTTTCTAAGGTTGGCATCGTATAGTGAAAAAATCGTATGTAGGGGTATATAAACCATGGTAATTATACAATGCAAAAAAATGGTAAAAATCATCCAAAATTTTATAAAAATGCTGTACATATTGAAAATTAGTAACAAAATAGTATATTAACTTTAGTAACTATAATTACCTACAGTAGCTGCATTGTATTAAGTGCACCTTAGGATTATGATCTGCATAACTGTAAAATGCAACATCATGTGTGTACGAAATGCAGAACGCACGGTAAAGAGTTCTTACTATCAAGACGTACGTACAACATAAGCTTTTAATTCACTTCAAAAATGTTTAGCTTACTAAACACACATTCGAAGCTAATTAAAGCTGAGTTTTAATATGAATTTTTAACTATTTCACTAAATTTTAACTTTTCATCACTAAAATCTTTTCGCTTCCCTGCTTTTACTATAGCCTTTAGCGAGTCTGGTTAAAACCTATTTAAACCTAACTTGACCAGAAAAGCCGTGCATTGCAATTCTCAAAAGCGGCCTCTCGTACACTTGACCATGTAATGGCCATCAAAAAATGAAATTTTATTTACTATACAGTAGTGTACTCAGATACCTTTGGAGTAACGTGACTTGAGCTGTTGATCTAGTTTATTATTTTTGGGTCGTGAAAAACAGAAGTTGCCAGGAAGACACAACTTTGCTGCTGGTACAGAGAGTGCTCGAAGAAAATGAGCTAACCTAGTGCGGATTATCACTTATTGAGGATGACGCTTGCTCGTGCACTGTGAATGCTGGTGCAGTGCAGAAAGCTAGCTAACATTTGTAAAAGGATTCAGAGAAGGTTGTAAAGTAGTTTGTCTTGAATGAAATGTTCACATAAATCAATGTGACCATACATACGGATGTTTGTATGTATTTATACCCTAAAGGGCATGGTTTTAGCAAATTCTAGAAAGAAGTATGGATGCGTCAACTATCTTAGGTAGCTAGTTATATATGAGTTACATACATACAATGATTAGTATTTACGTAGCAAAAAACAGGCCCATCTGCAAAGACATGGTTAAACAAGAAAATAAAACAAAATGAATTAAATAAAAAACATAAAATGTATTGAATAAAGCACGAAAAACATGCCACACAAAGAAAATAAATGATGATATGCATTGTACAGTATTGTTTTTTTGTACCAGTTCACATCAGTAAATTAACACTTAACACTTGTCTGCCGATGTAGGTTGTTCTGTCGCTTCTACATCCCGTGTATTGCTTTCAACTCCTTCAAGTCGTCAGTCGTAAGCTCCTCCTTGTGCTTGCTTTAATGGATTTCTTATTTTTAATAATTGCAATTGTTGATTGGTTGCGACCATATTACTTGGCAATATTAACAATACAGGCGTCTTCTTCCTATTTATTTATGACCTCAAACTCTGTTGTCATGGAAAACATTTTTTCTCGGTCCTGTAAAGGGATTATATTGCTAAAAATGAATACTCGCTTTCGATTATGTCCTTTTCACAAAATTTCCCACGTGGAACGCTGACCTGAGAGAAGTCGGTCATCGTGTCTCTTCTAAACGTTGTGAAAATGTTTTCGGCAAACCGCATTTCGGCATCTTTGTTATTTCGACGTGCGCTATGAGCACACTGACCGCCAAATTTTAACTCGGGCGAAACTTTTCTCGATTTCTTATGGTGAAATAAAATTCGTATAGCAAGGTGAAGATCTAACAGTGTTCAACTTCATAAAGTGAAAAAATCGTATATCAGGGTAATCGTATCTCGAGGGTGCACTGTAGAACTTGAGACTTAGGCAACAACAGCAACCAAACATGTTGTTATTTGTGCGCTCAGTAAGTTTTATTTGTATTTTTGTATCAGTCAGTTTTATTTGTTCTCATTGATTTTAATTAATTTTATTCTTAAGTTTACTAAAATTTACAGCAGAGACTGGTCTCTGGTTAAACGGTTTTATTTTATTTTTTTCTACACAAATTTTAAGGCTAAATCTGTTATGATTACCAATGATTACCAACCGCATAGACGGAAGAGAACAACTCCCTTTCAGCGCAGCTGATGCATCAGGTGCAGTGCGTATTGTGACAAACTGTTGTTTTGCTCGCTCCATTCGACGGGGGACATCTCCGCAAAAACAACAGTTTGTCAAGTCAGGCTAGGGTGAATGCTGAGCGCATATGTAAAGTGGTTTTCTACAGCACACCAATATGGTATGTCACAATTATAGTAAATCTGTCATGGGGCGGCATCCATTATTACAGGCCATACTTAGCAGGTTGCTTTAATAAGTGCTCAATTTGTAGGTTGTAGTCATGTCGCAGGTGAACATAAGCAATGTGGTAGTTCTTGATAACCCGTCCCCCTTTAACAACCCTTTCCAGTTTGAGATTACATTTGAATGCTTGGAGCATCTGAATGATGGTGAGTTATACACAGCTTATAGAGTTATACATAGAGTTATACACAGCTTATGTAAGATACAGTAACATCTGTTCAATATTCTAATCAGATCTGAAACAAAGAAAACACGAGTTGTTTTAGTAAACAGCTTCTTGTTTGCTCCACATTATTCTGCGGTCATGCTGAGTAGCTGGTCATGCTGAGTGACTGGCTTTTCCAGTGCTCAATCATTGGATAAGTTTTTGATCTCGTAATGGCAGAGACAGTCCATAAATGGTTGCCGACTAGACTTGAATAACAACAGAAATATCTGCTCAGAGACAGTCTTTCGTTTATGCTGTTCTGCCCTTTCATCTAACACTTACTCTTCCAACTCAATACCCATGAGTTACCAACACTACTCTGGATTTTTCACTCTTCTGCTTTACGTTAGCCGTCTAGACTTGAGTCACTTCCTTTTAACTGTCTGGTGATAATTTCCCACAAAATCTTTTAAAATGCTTATTCATATCCAGTTTTCTAAAGAGCTCAATGGCAGCTGTGTTATTTGCAGACTTAGAGTGGAAGATTATATATGTGAGCTCAGCAGAAAGTGAAGATCAAGATCAAGTTTTAGACTCAGTCCTAGTAGGACCAGTACCTCCAGGAAAGCACATGTTTGTCTTTCAGGTTAATATCACCTCCTTGTTACTCATCCGCTTTGTTTGCCACTCATACGAGCCTGAATGCTAAATAAAATGAATTACTGTCTAGGCTCCTGCCCCAGACATAGACAAGATACCCATTGCTGATGCAGTTGGAGTAACAGTGGTGCTTCTCACCTGCTCCTATCGTTCAAGAGAATTCATCAGAGTTGGCTACTATGTGAACAATGACTACACAGACCCTGAGATGAAAGAGAATCCACCATCAGTTCCCGATTATACCCAGGTTGCTACATCAATACATTCTCGCTATCGCTCTTACCATGTTCTAGCTTGGTAGTTTTGGATAGCAGGTGCTATAACTGTTGCTTGTAATATACAGCTACATATATTGCAGGTAAATATATCGTAGTGTTCGAACAAGTGTCTATTGATTTTGTAGTTGCAAAGAAATGTACTCGCTACTGCTCCACGCGTCACCAAGTTTCCAATCGATTGGGGAGACGGACTCAACAATGAGATGGAGACTGATAACCAAGAGGTGAGAAATGAGATGACAGAATCGAACCAGCTGGCACCCCCTGAGGCACCCTCCAACACGCATACTGACTTTAGCAAGCAGCCTTTGGCCCTTGGCCATGACAGCAACAGTCTTAACTTGTCTGAGCCGATGGCTAGCTGACTACCTGCATATTCTTTAATTATTCTTTCCTTTATGATATAAAAGTATTCTCATACATTGTCTACTTATATTTCTTATTTCCGGCTCATACATGTATATACAGTGTTCATAAGTTGATAAGTAGGAGTCCTAGGTAAGTAAATGTCTCTACATACATGGCCATGACAATCATGTTAGAAACAACAAAAAGCACATTTCCAGAGATTGTCAATACGAAGCTGGCAATGCCATGCTGGATCGATACCTTGGACCAATTTGTGTGAGCTATAGATGGGATTGTGTTGGGATAAATGACTAATTGTCCCTACATCTCAAACCTATACAGCTGATATGACTTGTGCAGTGACTGAGCTCAGCAAATACGCACCGAGTATAAATATATATATATCTTTAATTATAAATAGCTATTTGTATCACATGACTTGAGAAGTGGTGAGAGCTGGGTGAGATGAAGCTGTCATCCGCCGGCCATGTGCCCGCTGTAGTAGCCAATCGTAGTGTTTATTGACTGGATAGCTGCGACGAGTTTCTTCAGAGCAGGCTAAAAGTAATGAGAAAAAGAATATAGTAATATTGACTATGTAAATGGAGGCTCCTACCGACCCAACGCACACGTTTAACAATGCATGGCTCACATTTAGGCAGTTTCCAACTACGTATATTTCAAGAGTAACTTAGGTAAAAGAGGGGAGGTCGGAACTACTATCGGTTTTATGAAAGGATTATTTGCATCTATAGTAGTTGCAATGCAAGAAAATGTGAGTTTACAGTACAGGCAAGAGCCCATGAAGACATGGTGACCCTGATAAGAAAAACTAACAGGGTATGCGACCCGATGTGCGACTGCTGACGTGACAATCAGATATGAGAGTGAGTTTGCCAGCAACTATAAAAGCTATGATGGGCAAGTGCCTCTGCAGACATGAAAACCAAATACCATAGCAAAAAATGCATGTGCAGCGTAAGGGGTTGGGTGGAAGCGCCTATATTGATGTGCAACCAGATATAACGAAGTGCGTATGCGGCCATAGCGGTGAGATGGGAGCCTGTGCAAACATAGGATGCACTGTACAGGTACTGGATCCAGATATGACAAAATGCCTATGAAAGCATAGCAGCATGATAAAAGGACAGGTGTGTAAGGGTATAATAACATGATAAAAGGGCAGGTGTGTAAAGGTATAATAACACGATAAAAGGGAAGGTGTGTAAAGGTATAACAACATGATAAAAGGGAAGGTGTGTAAAGGTATAATAACATGATAGAAGGGAAGGTGTGTAAAGGTATAATAACATGATAAAAGGGCAGGTGTGTAAAGGTATGATAACATGATAAAAGGGCAGGTGTGTAAGGGTATAACAACATGATAAAAGGGAAGGTATGTAAAGGTATAATAACATGATAAAAGGGCAAGTGTGTAAAGGTATAACAACATGATAAAAGGGAAGGTATGTAAAGGTATAACAACCTGTGTAATGCTTTTGCTCTGCAGCTGTTTTATATGACAGAAGCAGATCTTGTGGATGGTGCTTAGCTCTCTGGCCACATCGTCCGTATCCACTCTGCTCTTCTCTTGTTCACTAATCTCTCTTACATCCTAGAAAATGCCGAGATAACAAACAAGTTATTTTTCACAAACTAACATAACAGTCAGTAAATTGAAAGTTACTGCTTGTGAATTTAGCAAAAAGATCACTTAAACCAAGAAAATGATGACAAAATAAGATGCTAACTTCATCCAACGTAAATAAATTGGCTAGTAACGATACCTTATTGCGTTCCTGTAAACATGTTACTATGGAATACCATCAAAATTACGATTGCTAGCTAAGAGGAGTCTGTTGCCAGTTAAATGTTAGCAGGCTGGTAAATTGGTTGATAGATGAATCATATAACACTTGTATTTGTTCTCACATGAATAGTATAACATATGCACTTGCGCATAGATGACTAGTATAACATGCACTTGTGTGTCGATGTGTAATATAACATATGTACTTATATGTAAATAAATAGTATAACATATGTACTTGTGTGTAGATGTATAGTATAACATATGTACTTGTGTGTAGATGAATAGTATAACATATGTACTTGTGTGTAGATGTATAGTACAACATATGTACTTGTGTGTAGATGTATAGTATAACATATGTACTTGTGTGTAGATGAATAGTATAACATATGTACTTGTGTGTAGATGTATAGTATAACATATGTACTTGTGTGTAGATGTATAGTATAACATTTGTACTTGTGTGTAGATGAATAGTATAACATATGTACTTGTGTGTAGATGTATAGTATAACATTTGTACTTGTGTGTAGATGAATAGTATAACATATGTACTTGTGTGTAATGATCACTACAGTTACTTACTGCTAACTCATTTAGAAAGGTCACCATCCGATTTTTATTGTCTACAATAAATGGCCCCACAGCCTCCATATATAGCTCCTTCGTGCCAACCTCGACAAGGTTGGCCAAGTTGATGAGTGATTTGGCGACTAGCTTGAGAGTTCTCGTGGCCGATTCGGCTGGAGGCTCAACCACCAGATTATAACTGCGTGGATTTACGAGTGCCGGACAAAGGAGCCTTAGAAATATGAAACCACTGACTACTCTTGGTTTGACTATTTCATTGTCCGGCCATTGCTTGGATACAGTACGTTGAAGACAACCGCAGATATCTCTCAGCACTCTGCAAGAAGTTGATCCTTTTATTGCGTGTTTATCTACTAGTATAAGTATAATATACTATGAGACTTACTAGTAGTAAATAATAACACTCACTCTGTACTGATATTCATCAGACTTACTGGTAGTATATAATAACACTCACTCTGTACTGATATTCATCAGACTTACTAGTAATATATAATAACACTCACTCTGTACTGATATTCATCAGACTTACTAGTAGTATATAATAACACTCGCTCTGTACTGATATTCATCAGACTTACTAGTAGTATATAATAACACTCACTCTGTACTGATATTCATCAGACTTACTAGTAGTATATAATAACACTCACTCTGTACTGATATTCATCAGACTTACTAGTAGTATATAATAACACTCACTCTGTACTGATATTCATCAGACTTACTAGTAGTATATAATAACACTCACTCTGTACTGATATTCATCAGACTTACTAGTGACATATAATAACACTCACTCTGTACTGATATTCATCAGACTTACTAGTGGCATATAATAACACTCACTCTGTACTGATATTCATCAGACTTACTAGTGGCATATAATAACACTCACTCTGTACTGATATTCATCAGACTTACTAGTGGCATATAATAACACTCACTCTGTACTGATATTCATCAGACTTACTAGTGGCATATAATAACACTCACTCTGTACTGATATTCATCAGACTTACTAGTAGTATATAATAACACTCACTCTGTACTGATATTCATCAGACTTACTAGTAATATATAATAACACTCACTCTGTACTGATATTCATCAGACTTACTAGTAGTATATAATAACACTGACTCTGTACTGATATTCATCAGACTTACTAGTAGTATATAATAACACTCGCTCTGTACTGATATTCATCAGACTTACTAGTAGTATATAATAACACTCACTCTGTACTGATATTCATCAGACTTACTAGTAGTATATAATAACACTCACTCTGTACTGATATTCATCAGACTTACTAGTAGTATATAATAACACTCACTCTGTACTGATATTCATCAGACTTACTAGTGACATATAATAACACTCACTCTGTACTGATATTCATCAGACTTACTAGTGGCATATAATAACACTCACTCTGTACTGATATTCATCAGACTTACTAGTGGCATATAATAACACTCACTCTGGACAGCTATTTTTAGCATTAATAATAGTCACAAGCAACTCTCCAAGCAGCTGCATCAGCATGTACTTGTTTGCTTCCAGACCAGCAGGGTTGTCCATAATGTTGGGGTCGAGCTGAAATAGATAGCATCTGTACTAGATACTGGATCATACATAGCATCTGTATCAAATACTGGATCATACAAAGCATCTGTACTAGATACTGGATCATACATAGCATCTGTACTAGATACTGGATCATACATAGCATCTGTACCATATACTGGATCATACATAGCATCTGTGCTAGATACTGGATCATACATAGCATCTGTACTAGATACTGGATCATACATAGCATCTGTACCATATACTGGATCATACATAGCATCTGTACCATATACTGGATCATACATAGCATCTGTACTAGATACTGGATCATACATAGCATCTGTACCAGATACTGGATCATACATAGCATCTGTACCTGATACTGGATCATACATGGCATCTGTACCAGATACTGGATCATACATAGCATCTGTACTAGATACTGGATCATACATAGCATCTGTACCATATACTGGATCATACATAGCATCTGTGCTAGATACTGGATCATACATAGCATCTGTACTAGATACTGGATCATACATAGCATCTGTACCATATACTGGATCATACATAGCATCTGTACCATATACTGGATCATACATAGCATCTGTACTAGATACTGGATCATACATAGCATCTGTACCAGATACTGGATCATACAGAGCATCTGTACTAGATACTGGATCATACATGGCATCTGTACCAGATACTGGATCATACATAGCATCTGTACCATATACTGGATCATACATAGCATCTGTACTAGATACTGGATCATACATAGCATCTGTACTAGATACTGGATCATACATAGCATCTGTACCATATACTGGATCATACATAGCATCTGTATCAGATACTGGATCATACATAGCATCTGTACCATATACTGGATCATACATAGCATCTGTACCAGATACTGGATCATACATAGCATCTGTACCATATACTGGATCATACATAGCATCTGTACTAGATACTGGATCATACATAGCATCTGTACTAGATACTGGATCATACATAGCATCTGTACCAGATACTGGATCATACATAGCATCTGTACCAGATACTGGATCATACATAGTATCTGTACTAGATACTGGATCATACATAGCATCTGTACCAGATACTTGATCATACATAGCATCTGTACCAGATACTGGATCATACAAAGCATCTGTATTAGATACTGGATCATACATAGCATCTGTACCTGATACTGGATCATACCAAAGAAGGTGTATCTAATGTAAACAAAGGCAGGTGCTTACATTCTTACCCAGAGAACAGTGATAAAACCGGATAGACACATTCTAACAGTAAACAGCTTCTTCTCTCAATCAGGCATCACAGCTCTGCATGATCAGTGGGACTACATACATACATACATACATACATACATACATACATACATACATACATACATACATACATACGTACCCACGTACATGTAAACTTATCAAACCTTATTGTAAAATAATCTGAATACATACTATAGAATGCATAGAGATGTCTACAACTAGACAGTATATACCTCTATTTTGATATTTTCAACTGTAATTCTCTGAACAGTCTTCTGGAGCGCTTCTCGTACAAAATCACCAGCTGTGAGTTTCATGTATTGGTCCATGAGTGTGGTAGCAAGAGATGTACTGCGGAAGAGGGTCGCGGCATTCTCTGTGGAAGAGAATATAATGAGGTTAGAGCTAAGGGATTGCGCTACAGAATTAAAGTGAGGACGCAACTCCTGATGCAAGGAACAGCATGAAGAGTGATACTGCGAAAATATCATATACAGCACACCCTCAGGATTCGATTTCAATTCGTTCCAGGGTTGGCATCGTATGGTGAAAAAATCGTATGCAGGGGTATAGAAACTGTAGTAATTATATAATGCAAACACCTCCTGGTAAAAATCCTCAAAATTTTATCCAAGTGCTGCACATATTAAAAATTAGTAACAAAATAGTATGTTGACCTTGGCGACTATAGCTACTTGCAGTAACTTGAGTATATTTAGTGTGTTTAGTGGTTATGATCGGCATTGAAATGTAACATTGCAATGTGCTATGTGCAGTAGAAGTTTTGAGAGTTTTTATTTTCAAGACAGACGTACATATAACATAACCTTTAAGTTCACTTCAAATAAGTTTAGCTTATTAAATACACACTTAAAGCTGTTTTAATTTGTATTTTTAACTATCTTACAGAATTTCAACTTTTTATCACTGAAGTTTTATTACTTATTAGTTTCTGGTTTCGTTTCTAATATAATTTTGGCGGATTTCATTCGAACCCTTTTCAAAGTATTTCAGCAAGAATAACGGCCCGAACAACGCTGTATTTGTAATGAAGAGGATTTTGTAAGCAGGTTGACAGAAGTTGTCTGACCGCTAATCTTTTGTTTAAAGGGATTGCAACTCCAACTACGCTTCTGATTTACAAGGGAAAATATCATTAAATGAAACACGAGGAATGCTGAACTGAAAAAAATCAGTCATCGTGTCTCTTTCGGGTGTTGTGAAAATGTCTTCGGCGAACTGCATTTCGGAGCCTATGTTATTTTGACGTACGTAATAAGCACCACCGACTGCCAAATTTGAACTAGGGCGAACAGTTTGTTGAATTAGTATGGTGAAACAAGATTTGTATGGTGAGGTGAGAAAATCATCATGTTTCACTTCGTAAGGTGAAAAAATCGTATATCAAGGTAATCGTATCCTGAGGTGCACTGTAGAGTGAGATGGGGTGTGATCCAAAGGTTGGTACAAGGAGTGTTACAGGAAATGATCTAGAGAATGGTATGTGATAGAAATAGTGAAACAGGTACTGGCATCCGATAGAATAAAGAATAATAGAAAGAATGACATAGATAGTAGTATGGAGAGTGAAAGTAATACAAGGAGTGAAACAGGAAGTGGTTCTGTTGGTGGTATAGGGAATGATCTTGAACATGAACAGGAGCGGTATACAGGGAGCGGTATACAGGGAGCGGTATACAGGGAGCGATATACAGGGAGCGGTATACAGGGAGCCGTATTGAGGGAGCGATATACAGGGAGCCGTATTGAGGGAGCGATATACAGGGAGCGGTATACAAGGAGTGGTATACAGGGAGCGGTATACAGGGAGCGGTATACAGGGAGTGGTATACAGAGAGTGGTATACAGAGAGTGGTATACAGGGAGTGGTATACAGGAAGTGGTATACAGGGAGTGCTATACAGGGAGTGGTATACAGGGAGTGGTATACAGGGACTGGTATACAGAGAGTGGTATACAGAGAGTGGTAAACAGGGAGTGGTAAACAGGGAGTGGTATACAGGAAGTGGTATACAGGGAGTGGTATACAGGGAGTGGTATACAGGGAGTGGTATACAGAGAGTGGTATACAGAGAGTGGTATACAGGGAGTGGTATACAGGAAGTGGTATACAGGGAGTGCTATACAGGAAGTGGTATACAGGGAGTGGTATACAGGGACTGGTATACAGAGAGTGGTATACAGAGAGTGGTATACAAGGAGTGATATACAGGAAGTGGTATAGAGGGAGTGGTATACAGGAAGTGGTATACAGGGAGTGCTATACAGGGAGTGGTATACAGGGAGCGGTATACAGGAAGCGGTATACAGAGAGTGGTATACAGGGACTGGTATACAGAGAGTGGTATACAGAGAGTGGTATACAGGGAGTGGTATACAGGGAGCGGTATACAAGGAGTGGTATACAGAGGGTGGTATACAGGGAACGATATATAGAGAGCGGTATACAGGGAGTGGTATACAGGAAGTGGTATACAGGGACTGGTATACAGGGAGTGGTATACAGGGAGCGGTATACAGGGAGTGGTATACAGGGAGCGATATACAGGGAGCGGTATACAGGGAGTGGTATACAGGGAGCGGTATACAGAGAGTGGTATACAGGAAGTGGTATAAAGGGAGTGGTATACATTACATCATCATACTATTTATGAAGTGCAGAGGTATATGTGATGACTAAAGGGGTGGTCACACGAGCGCCGAACCGAACTAAATGACGCAAAACGACGTTGCTGTCAGCTGACAATTGTTCGGCAGAAAACATTTCTGGCCGAAATGAACCATTTCGGTCCTGCTCGAAATTTCTTGACCGAACCCTTGCTCTTATTGGCTGGTTAAAATTCTAGCGAGCACACATCACATTTCTCCTTACGTGCATGTGAGCAAAGTTAAAAAAGAAATGGGACGATACTTTTATTTCGTTAAAGAAACAACATGAAGCAATTTACAACAAGGCTCACTCGGACTTGTGATTGTGTTGCATAAATGTAAGATGTTGCACTTAAGTGTTGCATAAATGTAAGAGAATGGTCGTGATTTTCTTTCGTGTAGAATATAAGTAATGTGTCATATTCATCCTGATGAAGTATCGTTGACTGATTTATTTATGTAAAACCACAGTGCTATGATAAGGGCTGTTTTTGTTTGTTATGTACTCAGCATAGAAAAACATTAATATGTTAACAAAAATATAATTATGTTGATGGGTAGGGTTGGCAAAATCTTTGTATCGAGTGATTTATTTTGAGCAGCTGAACGATCTTCTGATAAATCTGCTGTGTAATTATAATTTATAATTGTTCCTCAAAGTTTTTTGTTTACAATAGAAATATTTAACTCAAATACATAAAAACTACCAATGAAACAGTGTCCTGTCTCTATACGTATGGTACCTAGAAAGCAACGTGACTTCGGATGCCGTGTGACTTGTGTCACGAACCACACCGAAACAGCCTCCGAACCCAACCTACGTCCGTTCGGTGCTCGTGTGACCACGCCTTTAGCCTGCCTAACAGAAATGTTAGAGTAGTCTATGCAGCCTATAGAACTGTGCAGATAACTCCTTAACTCATAGCAGTATTCATAAACAACTACATGTAGATTACTAGAACGATCACCAACATTAGCACAAAACTTGCTTTGATCCTTATTAATTTTCACAAACAATAAATTAAAAACAAATAATAAATTAAAAACAAATAATAGATATTGTAAACTAAACTTGCCTTCGTTAGCAATCTCCACGCTCGTCAAGGTTTTGAGAAGGGTGGCCTCTCTTTTTTCGTGACGGAAAACTTTGAGTAAAGATTGGGCTAGCTGGATTTGGTCACTGCGGCTATCGCAGAGGAGACCAAGAGTACTCACGATTTGACAGTCTTTAGAGAGCAGCACCTGTGATTGGACAATCAATCTGCTTATGGAAACAATCAATAGTAACAAGACATAGAAACAACCATCTATAGAATGAACTGTAAGAGCAATGAGGGTCATAGACATAAGATTGATTAACCGGCATAACATCAAAATAGATTGATAAACTTCACGTTATTGCCACACATGCTGATATGCAAAGATGACATCTCACATGCTGACACGTCAAGACAGCGCCAGCTACAAGATGAAGTACAATTAAGATGAAGAGCAGTTAATATGACATCTCTAGTTGCACTGAACAGTTAATATGACATCTCTAGTTGCACTGAACAGTTAATATGACATCTCTAGTTGCACTGAACAGTTAATATGACATCTCTAGTCGCGCTGAACAGTTAAGATGACATCTCTAGTTGCACTGAACAGTTAAGATGATATCTCTAGTTGCACTGAACAGTTAATATGACATCTCTAGTTGTGCGGAACAGTTAAGATGACATCTCTAGTTGCACTGAACAGCTCTAACAATAAAATTCACCTTTTGAAGATCGTTATAATCTTTAACTGGAAGAATCACATCATGCTTGAATTGAATCTTTAGTCTGATATGAGGTAGTTGGGGGATACTGTCAGTGTTGTTACTCGTCGAAATTGGTGACATCGACATCCAATCATCCTCTTCTTCTCCCATTTCCACATCAGCAAGAACTTTACTGACTTGAACTACAAATGCATACATATAACCAGTTGAAGTTGGTACCCACAGCACACCACCGAGATGCATACATATAACCAGTTGAAGGTGGTACCCACAGCACTCCACCGAGATGCATACATATAACCAGTTGAAGTTGGTACCCACAGCACTCCACCGAGATGCATACATATAACCAGTTGAAGTTGGTACCCACAGCAGTCCACCGAGATGCATACATATAACCAGTTGAAGGTGGTACCCACAGCACACCACCGAGATGCATACATATAACCAGTTGAAGGTGGTACCCACAGCACTCCACCGAGATGCATACATATAACCAGTTGAAGTTGGTACCCACAGAACACCACCGAGTTTGTTTGAAATTCGCCGATTGATGGGTGCCGGCTGAATCAGATTTAACATTGATCCAACTTAGCAATATCTCTTACACAGCAGAACCCTAAACTCAAAGATAGGCTATGATAGGCTATGATAGGCTAAGATAGGCTATGATAGGCTATGATAGGAACGACCACAATTGACTCATTTCATTCGCTGCACTGCAGAAGAACAGAGAGTATTTTGTACACATCACGTACACAGCTCGGGATCTTTGCCTCCACTCTTTTTGTTCTTGCAGCAGAGCTTGATAGTGAAGGTCTCAACGTTGGCTGGTATGTCACTATAAGTGAAAAGAGACAAAACTGCGCTATTATTTTATGGTAGTTGGTATAACACAGTAGGTGCAGAGTTGAAATATGTAACTCAGTAACTGAAAAGGCATAATACTTACTCTAAAATCCAGCAACTCAGTAACTGAAAAGGCATAATACTTACTCTAAAATCCAGCAACTCAGTAACTGAAAAGACATAATACTTACTCTAAAACAAATTCTTCATCCCAGACAAGATTGTTGGAATCTTTAGTCTGAGTCTTTGCCACGGCGACCTCATTTAAACAAATATTGCAGCAGTAAACAGATCCTTGAGAGATTCTATCGGTAAGGTGCTTCACTTCAACTACCTTCAACGTTAATGTATAAATCTCTCTCACTCCTCGTTTACCGTGTGCCGTACGCCCTGTTGTCTTAGTATTTTTGCAGTATGGCTTAAGTGAGTCTCTCCACCTCTATAAATTCAAGATAAATTGCTGAAATATTACATACACCAGACACTACTATGAGAGTACATACAGTACATCAAACACTACTATGAGAGTACACACACCAGACACTACTAGGAGAGTACATAGACCAGACACTACTAGGAGAGTACATAGACCAGACACCACTAGGAGAGTATATACACCAGACACTACTAGGAGAGTACATAGACCAGACACTACTATGAGAGTACATATACCAGACACTACTATGAGAGTACACACACCAGACACTACTAGGAGAGTACATACACCAGACACTACTACGAGAGTACACACACCAGACACTACTAGGAGAGTACATACACCAGACACTATTAGGAGAGTACATACACCAGACACTACTATGAGAGTACACACACCAGACACTACTAGGAGAGTACATACACCAGACACTACTAGGAGAGTACATACACCAGACACTACTAAGAGAGTACATAGACCAGACACTACTAGGAGAGTACATACACCAGGCACTACTAGGAGAGTACATATACCAGACACTACTAAGAGAGTACATACACCAGGCACTACTAGGAGAGTACATACACCAGACACTACTAGGAGAGTACATACACCAGATAGAGAGTACACACAGCTGATACAATGCTAATATATATAAGAAACTGACCTGACTCTCTTCTTCTGTATCTGACCAAAGGTAATAGATCTGATAGTGATTAATTGCCGTACTTTCTAACTGAATACAACCTTGCCTACAACAGTAACAGGCATGTATAACCAGTTTCTATTACCTACAACAGTAACAGGCATATATAACCAGTTTCTATTGCCTACAACAGTAACAGGCATGAATAACCAGTTTCTTTTGCCTACAACAGTAACAGGCATGTATAACCAGTTTCTATTGCCCACAACAGTAACAGGCATATATAACCAGTTTCTATTGTGTACAACAGTAACAGGCATGTATAATAAAACACCAGCAGCATGATATTGCTGAGACCCATTAGAGCAGTTATCTTAAGCCGCTCGACACTCCCAGTTGAACATATAAACATACGCTTGGGTCGACTCACTCATCTCTTCAGTAATGTGAAAAATATAGTTTACAGTTCATAAATATATTGTCTGTTTCCTCGCTTACCGATTGTCTATGGGCAATAGAAATTGGATGTTTACTGCTTTTAATACATTTGCCATAGCTAGCTAAAACATATAATTCTATTTTGATCACAATAGGAAATATAATAAAAACAGACAGCAGATAACTTTTGGGATATAACACATAATGCGCAACACTTTACAGAACATTTGTGATATATTTAGTGATGTATGGGCAGCCAAACCTCGACTTGCAGCCACATTTACATTCAAATATTTTGAAATGTGACGTGATAATGAAGTGAATATTTGTTTTGACATGCAGAATAATTGTTAACATAAAATGTCGAGCATTTCTCGAAACGTTGGTTTTGTATAAGAAAGCAAAGTCCAGCAAATATTGAAAAAAGAATAGAATAAGCTAATTTAAACTATACTTAGTGGAAATTAAAGTAAGTTCTAGTAAGTTACACTAACAGTAAGTTACACTAACAGTAAGTTACACTAACAGTAAGTTACACCAAGCATTTTTATTTCTCATCTTACAACTGAACCTATGTATTGCTAGGCCTACATCTATATTCATATATCTCCAAGGTAAAGTAACAACAGAGATCTTTTTTATTATAGCATTATCGATTTACATATAATTTTGTTTTGTTGCATTTATTGTTATATAAAGTTATGTAATGCATTGTTTCAATATTATA
Source organism: Watersipora subatra (assembly GCF_963576615.1). Taxonomy (NCBI): domain Eukaryota; kingdom Metazoa; phylum Bryozoa; class Gymnolaemata; order Cheilostomatida; family Watersiporidae; genus Watersipora; species Watersipora subatra. Next base: position 75,442,761 of record NC_088710.1, read on the forward strand.
TGTAGAGTGATGAATGAAAGTGTAGGGAGGTTTTTAGTACTATTAACACTTTCTTTTGTAGCATATAACTCATTTGATCTTATTTTGATATTATTGCAATGAGTATCAAATCAAAGCTCAATGTGTCTAGATTAATATTGTTCACATTGCATGATGATCAGATTAATATAATGGGATTAGTGACAGGCATATTTGCTAATTACTACATAGTACCAACTAGATTTGGTTGAAATTAAAATGGCAATAGAATCAGTTTGAAGACACAGAGAGATTCTGTAAAGCGCAATGGAAATTCTATAGTGCCAACAAACTTTGACTGAATTTTAAAAACTATCAAGCATTGCTGTGCACTTTAAAAGAGAATGCAAACTTAGGGTTCATCACGAGTGTTATCACAAGTGTTAATCAGTAGAAATAGGCAAACTTTTACCAGAGCAACAGCAAGGAGTGATCATCCATGTTCACATGCAAGAGAAGACAGTGAGACAGATTGTTGAATGAAGTTCACACAGTTGTCAAGTGATATCAAAAGACTAGAGGCTTTTATACAAGCCCAAGGATCAGTTGACCAAGGAAAACCACACAGCGAGCAGACAGGTAGTTATTAGTGCGATTCTCTTATGCAAACCGACACATGCCTAGCCCTTAGCTCACCAATGCCTGGAAGAGAAGTGCAGATTCTACGAACCACCAGGAGACAGCTGCTGGAGACCGAGCTGTGCAAAAAGAGGGCATGTAAAATAAGCACTCTTGACCGAGGCAAACAAGAAGAAGTTGGAGTGAGCGAAAGTAGACTCATCAGTTCTGGAGCTGCATTCAGTGGAGGAGTTCTGTTTTAGAAGAGTTCACTTCACCATCACAACCAATAACCCACAATCCCTCTGGGAATGCTATGTGCAAAGAAGACCTGGGGAGGAGTTCCGGCCTGCAATTGACAGTGACTAACCCACATCTGTGATGGTGTCGACTGTACAATTGCTGTATAATCGCTGCTGGAGTTGGACGCCTGCAGGTTTGTAAAGGGGCGATGAATGGGTGTAAATATGTGGTCATATTGAGAAAACAATGGTGAAAATCACCCTGAACTTTGTGCAGATGGAGGCTGAAGGTTCTTTTAAGACGACAAGGAACCCTCGACCATGCAAACTTGGTGAAAGATCGGTACCGTAAAAAGTACGTAGAGTGCCTCGACTGGCCAGTGCAGTCCTGACCTCAACCCAACCAAAAACCTTTGGCAGATGCTCAGACGATGCTCAGGGAGAGACAAGCCAAACACAAAAGCATCTCTAACCAAAGGTATCATCAATACACGGAACCAGACGGTCACCTGGGAGCACTTGAATATGCTGGTCAGGAGCGTGCCTAAGCACTGCAAGCTGGTGATCAAAGCCAGGGGTGGATCAATCAAATGTTGAAACTTCAAACCACTAATTACACCCTGATGGCCCTTCTAAGGGTCACCCATCTGTGTTAAAAGGTTATTTGTTCAAGTATTCAAATAAGACTATTAAAATATTCATTATTCATAGCTATGTTGTATGGTGGAGTAGACACCCTAACACTAATTTGGGTGTAACCTTTGTGTGGACCATCTTACGACAGAACTATTGTTTTGTTGGAAATCTACAGAAACCTCTACATTCAGTGATACATAGTTTGTCTAGCTTTAAATTGAAACTTGCGTGAGAATTTTGAAATACATGTACTTCCTTGTTCTCAGACTTTTGTCAAGCACTGTGAATACTTGAAAGAATTTTCCAGTATTTTTGGGTTTTAAAACAAATTTAAGAACATACATCATATGCTTATAAGAATATCTTCCTAATATACAATGGTTCTGGCCAGCGTTTAAAATAGGGGGTACGCAGGGATACGGCGTATCCCTAAGAAGAAATTATGGGGTACTCTCTGAAAAACGTATCCCCCTAACATCAGTTTGCTCATATACTATTAAAATGCGATAAAATCGCTATGAAGTCAACAAATATTCACATAACCTTTTAATCTTTTAGCTCGAGTGTCTCTCAAACCAAAAACAGTAAGCACTATTGGAGGTGTAACACAGCGTCCGCGCTACCAATCATTGAGTAAGTTCCTCGCGTCAACGGATCAACTATGCTACTTTGTGAAAAGCTTGAACTCCTTTAATTTTTCTTCAAGCAACACAATTGACGGGCCTCCTTGTCATCCCCCCGCGTTACCAATCATTAAGTAAGTTTCTCGCATCAACGGATCAATTACGCTGCTTTGTGAAAAGCATGAATTCATTCAACTTTTCTTCAAGCAACACAAGCAACGGGCGTCCTTGTCACCTGTCCAACAACATCACCAAATAGCTTGAGATTATTCCATGTGCAGGCATTTTTTGGTCTTTTGCTAATTGAAGTAATCTTTCTCAGAAAACTTATCTAATTTAAGTTCTAAAGCAAATTGTTTCTTCATTATCATTCTTATTTGATTAATAATGAAACGTCTTGGACCATTTGATAGTTATTTCAAAGGTGAGTGAGAGTATGTGATGATTGATTTACCTTACCAACATTAGAAATGATTGGATCATACCTTTTGCACTAGAAACTTATAAATCCCTTACTTATCATGACCTGAACTAGAAATGATAGCTGATCACAGCCCTGCCACTAGAAATGATGGAATTATGGCAAAGAAATGGTAGGATCATTTACCTTCATTGTGATGCCAACTTGAATCTCTCAGTTTATTTAAAGGTGTACCCCAAATAGCCTTCAAGTGGAAAGGGTAGCATTTTCACATCAGGTCCACAGGCTATTATGAAACCTCAATTAATCACAAAGCTTTTTTCAGAATATCTGATGAGTATATATATGTGTATCACACAGCTCTAAATATTTAGTATCATGCAAGGCAATGCTTGTAAATTAATGTATTATGTATAACTGACCGACTCATTACCTAAACTATGCTAATACTACATAAAACCTAAGCTTTATCTTAGATGAATAGGAATGATGAAAGTCTGAGGCCATTAAATTCTAATTTTAGACCCGCGAATTTCTAAGCTATTTGGGGCACACCTTTAATGGGTGATATTAATGAGATTTAAGGTGATCTCTGTTTGCTAGGTTTCCTTTTGTGTCTATGTTAAAAGATGAGGCTGTATGTGCTTGCTTAAAAGTTAAACCATTCTCATTTTTCATGAGTAGTTGATTTTCTTGAAAAAACTTGAAATTTCCCTTCTGATTTTTTTGTTGCACTGATTGTTTCTTCCAAACTTATTTCATTTCCATTTTAATGAATATATCTGTGAAGTTAAGCACTCAAGATGAATTTACTGGGTAATAAAATAATACCAATTATACCAGTGCAAAATATTTGTTCTCACTGAAAAGCTGTGGAAATTAGGTATAAAACAGATCATCTTGCAAAAAATTTTTGCGGGTGAGTTCTTCGCACCCCCTCTACCGAGAGAGCTGCAGGAGCGCCCTCTCGGTAAAGGGGGGTGGAGTTCCCCGCACCCCCCTCTACCGAGAGGGGCGCAGAAGCACCCTCTCGGACTCTTCCCGCGCCGCTACGCGGCTTGGGCAGGCCGTTGGCCCGAGAGTTGCCTCCCCTACTTCTCACCATAGAGTACCCCAATAACAACCCTAACACTTCAAACAACTGTTCTAGCGTACAAATAGCAGAATGTCAGGTTGAATTGTATATCACGTTAAGCCGATGGTTATGGAGTTGTCGTTACATAGTCAAAGAGTAATGCGTTAAAACCTACTTTATATGTCTATGAATCATCCGATCACGAGACCGATGTTGCAGACTGTGACTTGACGAAACTTTTGAACGACGGTACGATGTGCTTTACCCGTGCTAGCTATTCGACGCGTCGACTATCCGCGGCGTAAACTTTTGTTGCAGTTGTGTAAGTTCTTACGGTGTCTTCGAGAAAGCAACACGTACATGCGACTAATCATACCTTTTTGCTAGCCGACATGCAATCTCAATTAGTATTCTGCGTGGTGATAGTTATTTTAGCTGTGGTGTCGGCTGGAAGCTTGCCGCTTAAAGACTGTGGTGAGTCGAATCATGCTAACCGCTGTTCAATGCCTACAAGACATTGTAGAACGCAGACGTAATTGTGATTAACTTTTGAGACCAACTATTTTATTTACTACACTCGTAGTAAATAAAATCGTAAACATAAGTTAGTTTATATAATATATACATGTACAATATTGCAACTTTTTAACGTGTGTGCTGCAGGCATAACCTATTAATTGGAATTTTTGTAAAAAAAGTCGGTGAAATACTATATTATTGCATTCAACGATGCTAAACTCTTCGAGATAAGACCAGTCGTTCATCATATTATTTTCATTAAAATAATTTATCCTAAAGTTTCCATTTGCTTAGAGCAACGCCTAAAGTGAGTGACTAACGAGACGTCGCCTGGTAGCATACAAAGTAATGAGTATGGTTTGCAAGTGTAGGCCCTATATGCTGTGGGATTCATGTTCATGTTAAAGAGCCTCTAGACCGCCCCGAGGCGGAAGGGGAGACCATCAAGATCAATTGGTAAAAAATGGTTAAATTCTAAGTTTGCGAGTGGTTCTCGATATAAAATTTATCACGGTTACTAGAAATAGCCAAAGGTTGTCCCTTGGATTTGGCCCGTGTTTGTGGACGATCATCCTTAAAACAAGTGTCAATAAAATCGTTTAATTCCTTCAAAGATGTGTCTGTTGATTTTATAATAGTATGTAACTATTATAGATTTGTAGACAAAATCTTTCACGATGAATGTGTGCTTACGACAAGGTCTGGAAAAAACACATCAATTAAATGTGAAGAGCTATTTTTCTAGGTTCCAAAGCAGGCAAGGTCACCAGCATTTCTCTTGATCCACCACCAGTTGGCTCATGCACATTTCCCCGTGGTAAAAATGTAACAGCAACATTGAACCTGGAAATTGGTAAGTTTGTTTGAATCTAAACGATCTTCCCCCAATGGTCAGCTTGTGATCAGCTCATACCACGTGTGTACATCGCCTCATTTTTAAACAAACAATGTTGGGTTATCTTTTGGGTTTCGCTTGGACAGACCACACAACCTTATCTATTTGTGACATCATGCTAAAGACTGCCTGCTTGCAGATGAAGCTACCAGCAAGCTAACAGTCAAGTGCAAAGGAGATGTAGTGGTCTGGGTTAACTTTCCTCTGCCCAATAATGATGCGTGCAGCCAAGGGGTAACATGTCCAACCACCTCTGGTTCATCATACACCTTCAAAACTGTCATCCCGATATTGCACGAGTACCCATCAGTAAGTTGCATCAGTAATGTTTGTTTCGCACACATACTACATACACCAAAGAATGTGCAACATTTTGTGCCATTTCTTGTAGCTACGACTGGTAGTGCAGCTGGAGTTCCAAGATGACAATGGGCAGGATGCCATCTGTGTTCAGTTTCCTGGAGAAATATGCTAAGTCTACTCTGACCTAGATTGATACATACACACTTCTAAGTCTGCTGCTTGTTTCAATCCAACATTGTGTCAAACCAATATTCATATTTCTACTTTTGTGTACCTTTCTTAAATACAGTTCCTTTGTATAATTGCAACAATATAATTTCTACACCAACTAGTTAATGCTGTCCAATCCAACTAAGACTCCACAGATAGTCTATTTAGTACACTTGCTTAGGCATGTCTTATCTCTGAATCCTTGCCGTCTACACAACTGCATATATTATTTGTGCATGACTGCATTATGTAATACTGCCTTGCTGGGGCTGCCCTTCTCATGGTCACCTCATGGCTAGATGGATTCATTGCAAGAAACAAGAAGCTTTATGTAAATGTTGGTGTTGTCAAAGCCCTACCTAAATCAGTCATACTGTTTCCATGAAGCAGCCAAAAAATGGAAAATGGAAAATTATGAATGTCAAATTTGAATAGCATGGCAAGCGAGTTGGTCTTATGACAAAGGCGACTCACCTTGACAGCCAAGTCTCATGAACAGGATATAATGATGTATAGTTTAGATCTATCATACCATCTGGTTTTGAGCGTTTAGGATTCTCTATATAGTACAAATGTTGGAGGTCACCTTTTAGCACGAAGAATAACCTTTTCTGTTTCTTGGACGCTTTATCTGCTGCAAGCAAGAATAGAAGTCGATGAGCATAACAGCTAGCCATTGGGCGTCAGCAGTTCTAAGGACCTGGCAATTTTCAGCTAATCATAGCTTACCATGTAGCCTACACTAAATTTTGAGCTATATGAAAATATTTGATCATGATAAGGTTCGCTGCCATGTTTCTTTTGACGGAAGCATAACCTTAATTTAATGTAGACTTGGAATTGCGACCAGCAAAAAGGAGTATCTATACAAGCCAACAATCAAAACAAAAAGATACTAGTAAGAAATGTTCAGTGTGAAAAGGTTAGTTCCGTGTCCAGTCCAAAAGGTTAGTTCTATGTCTGTATTTGTTTACAAATCTTCTGTACTTGTTTACAAATCACTGATGACTCAGACGGTGGCAGTTGAGTGGGCTAATGAGATGCTAGGCTCAAACTTGGCGTGGAATAGTGATAATGCTATTTCAGTTAATTTTAGTCATTCACGTGCCTGATAGACATCGAAATTAGGGCATGAGTAAGCTAGTGAGGAATTGCACCAACAAACAACTTGACAAACCTTGCGATGATAATCCTACACGACAATAGAATAAGGTGCTTAGATTCAATACATACAACATTTGACCAAGCTCTGGTCCAGTATTTTCAATACAGTGAATGTAGCATGATAAATCAAGTTTGGATATAAACATCTACATTGATTTCTTCACTCATACCGATGATTGCAAACCAGACCAATTCTCCCTGTAGTTATTAACACTACCATGGCCCAAATCACTGCTAGTGCCCTTCCCACTAAAGGCACGCTCTCGACTAAAGGCATGCACTAAAGACACGATGTCTACTATGGCACCCTGCCATTACTGGTGCCCTCCTGACTAATATCACCTTCCTTACTAATGCCACCCTATCCATTACGAGTGCTCTATCCACTACTGGCACCAAGCCCACTACTGGCGCGCAACCCATTGATTGTGCCCTCTCTTCTACTGGTGCCCTCCCTATTACTGACCCCCCCTCCCCTCAACTGGTTATTCTCATCTGATAGTTTCCACCCCTTTAATAAATTTCCAATCTTCTACCGATGCCTTACCCTACAACTGGTTTCTCCCCTTGCCACTGGTACCTTTCCAAATATTGGTGCCCTCCTAATCACTCATACCTTACCCATTACTGGTTCCACTCCCTATATCTATTGTCTTTCAGAAAAAAACAATGTCAATAGTCTTCCATAGTATAATTGTACTGATTTCGGGCATAAACATTTAAAGAGAAACAAATAAGAAGTATGTATGTGAATGGAAGCACAAACCTTTTCTCATATAAAGGTAACCCTCCATGACTCTTTGCTGTCCAATGAGATTGACACCTGCACTCGACTGCCTCATTAACCGATACACATGCTCTAGCTGGCTTTTCGACTTGGCCTCGGAAGCATCCGATCGGTTTGCCCTCACAGGGAACTCGAGAGTGTCACCAGCCGGTGTAATGGCCTCCTGCGAGTATCGCGTGATGATATCAGAAACCCTGCCAAGCAGTGAGAGAAAGTAAGTGTTCGCCATCGGAGAACATCTGAAAGCATGGTTAGGAATGGTCGGTCACTAAAACAGTTATAATCAACATCGTGTTAATCATTGCGACACGCCTGCTGCATGATTAAGTTATCTATGAATGACAATAAAGGCTAAGGCTGATGAGTATGCCAGCGACAGCAGCGAGTATAACCTCACAAGTTATGAGCTCACCACTTCCGTACGTATATGTCAAAGTTATTGACAAGCATGCCTACCACTCTGGTGGGAGAGCATGATGCGTTGATTGGAATTAACTCATTACTGTTTTTCAATAATCTGGAGTGTTATAATATAGGTAGGTATGTGAACGATATTACTAGGTACAGGTAAGTACGTGACCGATATTACTAGGTAAAGGTAAGTATGTGAACTATATTACTAGGTACAGGCATGTGAACGATATTACTAGGTACAGGTAAGTATGTGGACGATATTACTAGGTACAAGTAAGTATGTGAACGATATTACTAGGTACAGGTAAGTATGTGAACGATATTACTAGGTACAGGTAAGTATGTGGACGATATTACTAGGTACAGGTAAGTATGTGAACGATATTACTAGGTACAGGTAAGTATGTGACCGATATTACTAGGTAAAGGTAAGTATGTGAACTATATTACTAGGTACAGGCATGTGAACGATATTACTAGGTACAGGTAAGTATGTGGACGATATTACTAGGTACAAGTAAGTATGTGAACGATATTACTAGGTACAGGTAAGTATGTGAACGATATTACTAGGTACAGGTAAGTATGTGGACAATATTACTAGGTACAGGTAAGTATGTGAACGATATTACTAGGTACAGGTAAGTATGTGGACGATATTACTAGGTACAGGTAAGTATGTGAACGATATTACTAGGTACAGGTAAGTATGTGACCGATATTACTAGGTAAAGGTAAGTATGTGAACTATATTACTAGGTACAGGCATGTGAACGATATTACTAGGTACAGGTAAGTATGTGGACGATATTACTAGGTACAAGTAAGTATGTGAACGATATTACTAGGTACAGGTAAGTATGTGAACGATATTACTAGGTACAGGTAAGTATGTGGACAATATTACTAGGTACAGGTAAGTATGTGAACGATATTACTAGGTACAGGTAAGTATGTGGATGGTATTACTAAGTACAGGTAGGTATGTGAATGTGTTGTCGAATGTGATCCACTGAAAGCTGAGCCTAGGGCTGAGCTAAGCCGGGTTGTGCTCAGTCAGGCAGAATAACGAGGTGAGAGTTAAGGGGTGGTCACACGAGAGCCGAAACGAACTAAATGACGCAAAATGACGTCACTGTCAGCTGTAAACTGTTCGGCCAAAGACATTTCTGGCCGAAACGAACCATTTCAGTCCTGCTCGAAATTTCGTGGCCAAACCCTTGCTCTTATGGGCTGGTTAAAATTCTAGCGAGCACGCGTCACATTTCTCCTTACGTGCGTGTAAGCAAAGTTAAAAAAGAAATGGGACGATACTTTTATTTCTTTAAATAAACAACATAAAGCAATTTACGACAAGGCTCACTCGGACTTGTGATTGTGTTGCATAAATGTAAGATGTTGCACTTGAGTTTTGCATAAATGTAAGAGAATGGTGGTTTTTTTCGTGTAGAATAGAAGTAATGTGTCATACTCATCCTGATGAAGTATCGTTGACTGATTTATTTATGTAAAACCACAGTTATATGATAAAGACTGTTTTTGTTTGTTATGTACTCAGCATAGAAAAACATTCATATGTTAATAAAAAATATAATTTTGCTGATGGGAAGGGTTGGCAAAATCTTTGTATCGAGTGATTTATTTTGAGTAACTGAACGATCTTTTGATAAATCTGCTGCATAATTATAATCAATAGTTGTTCCTCAAAGTTTTTTGTTTACAATAGAAATATTTAGCTCAAATACATAAAAACTACCAATGAAACAGTGTCCTGTCCCCATGCGTATGGTATCGAGGAAGCGAAGTGACTTCGGATGCCGTGTGACATGTGGCTTAGCCGAACCGAAGTAAAACAACCTCCGAACCAAACCTAAGTGTGACAACGGCTTTAAGCCAGTCAGAGCCGAGTAGAGCCGAGCTGAGTAAAGCCAAGCCAAAGCCGAGTCAAGCCAAGCCAAGTAGAATGAGAGGCGGGGTCTACCCACTATATAAGCCTGAACATTTGTGCTAGAGAGCAGAGCTGTTCTGGGCCTGTTCAATGCATAGGCTTGACTATTCTTGTACTTTTATGAACAAAGCAGAAATACATGTATAAACTCATGCACCGAGTCCTGTACTAGTGGAGGAAAGTAAGGGTGGCACAAAACCTTTACACTGGTGGCAGAAGTAGGATAACTACGATCCCAAGAAAAACTCCACCACGAGACTCGTGCTGGATTTCTGGATGAACTTTCTACTGCCTTGAAAGCGGCAGCAGGAAGAAACCCAGGCAACACGAGACAAGGACCTGGCTGAAAAACGGCAGCGCTGCTCCTACTAGAGGAACTTCCTGGCAACAGGAAGAAACCCAAAGAGAGCTGCGTAAAACCCTACTGACAGGAGCGGACTCAGTAGATGCACTGCACTAGGAAAGGAGCAGAAACCTACTAAAAACCGTCAGGGCCTGCCTGAAAAACGATGGCACTGCTCCTACTAGAGGAACTTCCTAACAACAGGAAGAAACCCAGAGAGAGCTGTATAAAACCCTGCAGCAACGGACCAAATAGATGCACTGCTTTAGGAGCAGAAACCTACTGAAGGCTCCGACAGAACTTGCCTGAGAAGGCAGCACAGCTCCTACTGGAAGAACTTCCAGGCAACAGGAAGAAACTCAGAAAAGAGCTGACAGCCACGGACTCAGTAGATGTACTGCTATAGGAAAGAAGCAGAAACCTACTGAAAGTCCCAAACATGGCCAATAGAAGGGCACGAAGCACTAGAACGGGTGCTATTGATGCCAAGGACTCAGGAACCGGCACCACGCTTCAGGACTCCCCAGTACACAGAAAAGGGGGATGTAGAATATTTTATTGTCCGCTTTCTGGAGGTAGCCGACGCCAACCAGTTGACGGAAGGAGCAACACTGTTGCACCTCCGAAAAGCACTGGGCGAACAGGCCGAAGACTGTGGACAGGCTGAGGACCAGGAGGCCATTTTCAATGCCCTCTGGGCAAGATTCGGGCTATCCGTCAGGCAGGCACTAAGCCAGCTCAACGCCCTTAAACGAGAGAAAAGAACATCACTTCAGGAGCATGCTATGGAGGTCAAAAGGCTGGTACGCATTGCGTACGGAGACCTGCCGAATCGTCACCAGGACGTCACCAGGGATCCTGCTCTGCAGCGACATCTGTTGGCCATACACACGCCCACACTAGCTGACGCTGTACGGGTCGGAAATGACTACCTTCAGATTCAGGGAGGCGAGCGCAAACCCGCCAGATCTTCGGTGCGAGCCCAGGAAGGAGGATTCTTCGACCAAGTAAACTCGGCCGAAACCGACGTCATTGGTCGACTAGCCCGGTTAGTTCAATCTCTCAAGGAGAAAGTGAAACGACTCCAGGAGCGAGTTCACACACAGACCGAGAAAGGAAGCCAGCCAGCTACCCTTTGCTGGGGTTGTGGCTGGCCAGGGCACGTTCGAAAGAACTGCCCCCGCTACTCGAAACCGGCTTTGGGAAACGAGGGGAGGCCGCAGCAGTAGCTCCGGCTACTGACTGTGCCAAGGCCAAACAACCCCGGAAACGTACCAAAGCTACACGGGATTCGGTGAATGCTGACAGATGGTCTCAACCAGCAGGGATTAGACTGAGGGAATTTCATGCACAGGAAGAGCCTGTGGAGACACAAAATTATTATCAGTCCTTGAGTGAGGCCAGCCCCGACGCTTTTCCGATCCCGGATGCCGCCTACGCCTCTCTGAGCGAGCGACAAGGACGTAACCAGAAATGTAGGAGGGTGACTACCAAACCCCTTCTACCCAAGACACCGAGGACCACCCCCACAAGACAGGATAGTCGAAAACCTACCTTGAAAGCGGCAGAGCTGGCACCTTCTCCGCCTCAGGAGCGACAACCTCAGGAGCCGCGGGTCAACCCCGGTCGCGGGGTGGCCCCAAGGACTAACTTCGCCCCGTTGCAAAGGGAGGGCACTTCAAGCCCCTCAGAAGATGCCCTGGAGAACACTACTATGGCGCAAGCCCTCAGCCGACCTCACTCCACCAGCTATTTCCTTCCAGGAAAAGAGGATGGGGCAGCCCATCCAGTTTTTCCTGGACACGGGGTGTACCATGAACCTGCTAAAGAAACAGGTCTTTGACCGACTACCTGGAGCCGTACGAGACCAGCTCGAGGAGAGCGACAGCCATGATCTACTGGATGACGGGACACGGCTCCCCTTCTATGGAATGATTCGGTTGACAATTCGTCTGAAGGACGTGAGGGCAAAGGAAGTTTTTGTAGTCAGTCGTCTAAGCGAGAATGCCATACTGGGAATGCCATTCTTCGTGGCCCATCAGTGTTCTCTCGAGTTTGAACAACCAGTGGTCTGGGTGGATGGCAAGCAGCTAGTCTGCACGGACCGGCATGGACAACTGCTACAGAGCAAAGTGCAGGTAATCTGGGAGGGTGGTGGTTTCAGCCCGGACAGACCCAGGTTTCCTGACGTACTCCCCGTGGCAAATAGCCTAAATCAGCCAGGATCCAAGGGACAGGTCATTATCCGCTGAATGAACACGACGGAGCAGCCATTGACCTTCCGGTCTGGAGCCATTATTGGCACATACACGGGGGTGGATACCCCACAAGTTGAGGAGGATGACCCCTTACTATACGAAGCCGGTTGGACTTCAGCCAATGAAGTGCCGGTTCACCTAAAGGAGTTGTTTGAGTTGGCCCGACCACACTGTAAGGGGGCGAGTCAGACGGCAAGGTTGGCCTCCCTGCTGAGTTGGTATGCCACCGTGTTCAGTACGGGCGACGACGACGTGAGAAAGACCTCCGAGGTGGAACCCTCTATCCCACTCAAGGAGGGCACTCGTCCGATCCGGTAGCCCCCCACAGGCTGGGGCCGGAAAAGGAGACAGAGGCCGAAAGGCAGATCCAGGACCTACTCAAGAGGGGGCTCATCGAACCAGCTGGAGGAGCCTAGAGCTCGCCAGCTTCCGGAGACTCCACAAGGCTGGATTAAAATTAAAACCGTCCAAATGTGAACGGTTGCAACCCCAGGTCTGCTACCTGAGTCAAATAGTGAGCCAAGACGGAGTCTCTACGGACCACAACAGGGTAAAGGCAGTCACGAAGTGGGCGAACCCGTGCGGAATGAGAGAACTCCAAGGGTTCCTCGGGACAGACGGCACTATCGACAATATATCCCGAAGTTCGCCACTATAGCGCATCCCTTGCACCGGCTGACTGCAAAGGGAGAGTCCTGGAGATGGACAGAAGAGGAGCAGATCGCCTTCAACAAACTGAAGGACAGTATCAGCACTGCCCTGATCTTGAGCTAACTGGACCCCCGGAGACAGTACATCTAGGACACGGATGCCAGTGGATGTGGAGTAGGGGCCGTGCTGTCCAAAGTACAACAGGGCTGCGTAATAGGTCATTGCCTATTACAGCAAAACCCTCACCACCTCAGAGCGCAATTACTGCGTCACTCGATAAGACTTGCTCGCGGCAGCCAAAGAGGTGAAGCACTTTCGGCCCTATCTGTATGGACAAGAGTTTCTTCTACGAACAGATCACGCTTCACTCCGGTGGTTGTGTAGGAAGAGGGAACCTTCGAATCAGGTGGCTCGAGATCCTGGCAGAGTTCCGCTACATTCTGGAACACCAGTCAGGAACTTGCCATGGAAATACAGATGGGCTGAGTAGGCAAACCTGCGAGGACTGCCGGCAATGGGCGAGCATTGAACAGAGAGACGGAGGCCCCTTACGGAAGGAGTTGGCACGAGAGCAAGGGCCGTTAGCTGCGTGGGTATTGACCAGTTGCCTAGATGGGACTCCCGATCTCGACAGAGCGAGATTGACCCTAGGCAAAGTCGCATACCCCGAGGTGCCGAACAGCAACTCGCATGGGACTCCCGCCTCAACAGTGGTAGGATTGAACCTGAGTGCTGGTGGTATCCCGAGGGGCTACCAGCCCCGCCAGAGAAGTCAGAGCAGAAGGGTGAACTGGAAAGGCTACAGGCCACCAGACAGGGACCGGTGGCCATTATGTACCGGGCAAGCGCCACAAGAGAGGAGGTATCGGCGGAACACCTGAAAGTCGGAAGCAGAGAGCTGGCTATACTGTATCACATGCAGGGCTCTTTGCGAGTACGACAGGACGGTGTGCTGGAGGCACGCATGGCCCCGCAGGGCCACGCTAGATGGTGCGCCATCTGCCCGCCAGCCATGCGAAAAACCACGGTATAGCAAACACACGCCCTGGCCTACTCTAGGGTGGGAAGGATGACAAGCCGCCTCCAGCTGACCTGATACTGGCCCGGACTGACGTTCACAGTCAGACAGCTCATCAAGAGTTGCGAGGTGTGCCAGGCCGCAAAGCATGGAGGGACAAAGATGGCCGGAGAGAAACGGAGGCTCTACGCCGAAAGACCCTGGCAGAAGGTGGCCGTGGATCTGGTCAGGCCATTTCTGGCCACTCCAAGAGGAAATAAGTGGGTGCTGGTCCTCACTGACCACTTCACCCGATAGCAGAACGCGCTGGCGCTGCCTGACGCCACGGCACCGGTGGTCACAAACCCACTGGACGAGGGGGTGTTCTGCTACCTGGGGCTTCCAGAGTAGATCCACACGGACCAGGGGGCGCAGTTCAAGAGTCAATTGATTGCCAAACTGTGCCAACTCCGGAACGTGGAGAAAACACATACCACTCCTTACCACCAACAGGCCAATGGAATCGTGGAATGGAATAACCGAGGACTCAGAGATTCCTTGAGGGCATTACTTCTAGCCCAAGGACAGGACGAATGGGATCTGTTGCTTCCCCAGCTGATGAGGGCATACCGAGGCACCCCCCACTCCACAACCAGAGAAACAGCAAACATGCTGATGTTGGAACGGGAGCTGAGGTTGTCAGACCAGCTAGAAAGCTACCCCACCGACCGAGTTCTTTCCTGCCCATGGGCATGCCCTCCAGGTGCAGCGAAGGCTACAAACGGTGCATGAGGCACTACGGCAGAGTCAGGTAAAGGTGAGACAAGAGGATCGGGAAGAGCCACCGCTGTATGCCCTATGCGACTGGGTATGGCTCACGAATAAATGCCAGAGACGGGGAGAAAACCCCAAGTTACAGGCGAAGTTCGTAGGACCATACCAGGTCCTGAAGGCCTGGGGCAACCACACATATCTGGTGGAGCGACAGGGCCAGTCCTCCATCCAGAGCGGGGCAAGGCTGAAGCCCTACCATGCTTGTCCAGAGAGGCTGGGACAAGCCCTGGCCACTCTGGAGCAAAGGAGGGGCCTTAACATGAAGGGGGCTCGACCCAGCAGGCCAGAGAGAAAGCCGGAGGAGATCAGGAATGACCCAGTGCCAATAATGCCACCCCCAACTAGGAAAAATTGTTGATGGAGGTCGCAGAAAAGCAAAGGCAGGAAAGAACTCTCGTAGAAAACCCAGCCGGACCGGAGGAAGAGGAGCAACAAAGACCGAGTTCGGTAAAAGTCAATCCCGTCCCACTAGAAGAAGTTCCGGGAGAACCGGAATCAAACCCGGAGGACGCTGGAGAACCGCAACCCCACAAATCCCATCAGCTCCAATCCAGCACAATCCGAGGCCGGCCCGGACCACTAGAAAGCCGGAAGGGTACGGAGACAGGGTATGCTACTCCATGGAATTGTCGAGAAACGGTCCGGAGGTCGAACAGGACAGCAATAAAACGGGCCTCACGGACGCGACCAAAGCTTTCCTTTAACAACACTCGTTTTCTCTAGACGACGTTAGAGCACTCGAGAAGATGGACAGCAAAGGTAACACCTCTCTACAGAATTTATTGACTTCGGTCACAACTAGCTTGAAAGAAGTTGAGGAAGCACTGGGTGCACTGGAGCCGGTAGGTGTGGCAGTCCCCAAGGGAGATCAGGGGTGGGAGGAGGCGACTGCCGAGGCCAGTTCGAGCTGCCCGGAAGGAGCTGTCTCTGAAGGGGATGACGAGGACCTGGACAGAACCCTGACAGGAGAGGAGGAAGTCTGCCAGGTGGCTACCATAAGCTCTCTCCCAAAGGCCTAGATTGGAGACCGTGGTCACCAATGGAGGGGAGAGTGTTGTGGAATGTGATCCACTGAGAGCTGAGCTAAGCCGAGCTGTGCTCAGTCAGGCAGAATAACGAGGTGAGAGTTAAGCCAATCAGAGCCAAGCCGAGTAGAGCCAATCCAAAGCCGAGTCAAGCCCAGCCAAGTAGAACGAGATGCGGGGCCTACCCGCTATATAAGCCTGAACATTTGTGCTTGAGAGCAGAGCTGTTCTAGGCCTGTTCTTTGCATGTGCTTGACTATTCTTGTATTCTTATGAACAAAGCAGAAATACATGTATAAACTCATGCACCGAGTTTTGTACCAGTGAAAGAAAATAAGGGTGGCACAAAACCTTTACAAATGATATTGCTGGGTCACTGGGTCACTGGGCACAGGTTGTTGTATCGATGATGATATTGGGTACAGGCTGAACTGGGGATGATAACACTGAGTATGGGTTGGTGCATTGATGATAACCTAAGGTAGAAAGAAGGTGGCGCGAAGAATAACACTGGGTAGGGAATAACACTGTGTGTGCGTGCGTGGTAACACTCGGCCCAAATTGGTGTTGACGATAACTTACACTGAGCATGATTTAAAATCAAGGCACTAACATTAATAGGAAAGGTACTAGCGACTGAGTGTCAAGGAGTGTAAGAACAAGGGGTGTGAGAGCAAAGAGTGTAAGAGCAAGGAGTGTAAGAACAAGGGTGTAAGAACAAGATGTGTAAGAACAAGGAGTGTAAGAACAAGGAGTGTAAGAACAAGGGTGTAAGAACAAGGAGTGTAAAAACAAGGAGTGTAAGAGCAAGGAGTGTAAGAGCAAGGAGTGTAAGAACGAGTGTAAGAACGAGGAGTGTAAGAACAAGGAGTGTAAGAACGAGGAGTGTAAGAACAAGGAGTGTAAAAACAAGGAATGTAATAACAAGGAGTGTAAAAACAAGGGGTGTGAGAGCAAGGAGTGTAAGAGCAAGTAGTGTAAGAACAAGATGTGTAAGAATAAAGGAGTGTAAGAACAAGGGTGTAAGAACAAGGAGTGTAAGAGCAAGGAGTGTAAAAACAAGGAGTGTAAAAACGAGGAGTGTAAGAACGAGGAGTGTAAGAACGAGGAGTGTAAGAAAAACGAGTGTTCGAATATGGAGTATAAGAACATCCATATTACAATGGATTGACTAATAATCTGTTGAAGTAGGAAAAGTATAATTGGCTAATTTGGTTAAAGATTCTGACCTGCATGCTATATACACAGCAACAAAGATGTTGCATTTTAAATGCTGCAAATGCGGAAAATGAAAATCACATACTACTACAGCAGAATATTACAGAGACAATTTCTTCGCCTAATCTATTACCAACAAGTTCGTCAGATTTTGCAGGAAAGGACCCTCTCACAAAGGTAAAAAGAACAATACAACCAGAAGATTTCTGAAAATGAAACTTATGGGTTAATATACACGGGTAGTCTATCATCTCTACAAATGAATGGAAGAGCCTATAGAGTGAACGTGTTACAGGACAAAACTACAACACTAATGCACTGTTACACCTGCGTTAGTAAAATGAACATAAAAAACTTTAGCAAATCGGACACGAAAGAGCAGCACTGTATTTAGTGGTTATGATCTGCAAGAAAATGTAACATGACAATGTACTACATGCGGTACATACTGTGGAGAGTGCTTACCTTCAAGACAGGCGTATAACATAAACACTGAATTAAACTTGAATAAATTTAGTTTACTAAACACATACTTGAAGCTAAGTTTAGTTTACTAAACACATACTTGAAGCTAAGTTTAGTTTACTAAACACATACTTGAAGCTAGGTTTAGTTTACTAAACACATACTTGAAGCTAGGTTTAGTTTACTAAACACATACTTGAAGCTAAGCTTAGTTTACTAAACACATACTTGAAGCTAAGTTTAGTTTACTAAACACATACTTGAAGCTAAGTTTAGTTTACTAAACACATACTTGAAGCTAGGTTTAGTTTACTAAACACATACTTGAAGCTAAGTTTAGTTTACTAAACACATACTTGAAGCTAAGTTTAGTTTACTAAACACATACTTGAAGCTAAGTTTAGTTTACTAAACACATACTTGAAGCTAAGTTTAGTTTACTAAATACATACTTGAAGCTAAGTTTAGTTTACTAAACACATACTTGAAGCTAAGTTTAGTTTACTGAACACATACTTGAAGCTAAGTTTAGTTTACTAAACACATACTTGAAGCTAAGTTTAGTTTACTAAACACATACTTGAAGCTAAGTTTAGTTTACTAAACACATACTTGAAGCTAAGTTTAGTTTACTAAACACATACTTGAAGCTAAGCTTAGTTTACTAAACACATACTTGAAGCTAAGTTTAGTTTACTAAACACATAGTTGAAGCTAAGTTTAGTTTACTAAACACATACTTGAAGCTAAGTTTAGTTTACTAAACACATACTTGAAGCTAAGTTTAGTTTACTAAACACATACTTGAAGCTAAGTTTAGTTTACTAAACACATACTTGAAGCTAAGTTTAGTTTACTAAACACATACTTGAAGCTAGGTTTAGTTTACTAAACACATACTTGAAGCTAAGTTTAGTTTACTAAACACATACTTGAAGCTAAGTTTAGTTTACTAAACACATACTTGAAGCTAAGTTTAGTTTACTAAACACATACTTGAAGCTAAGCTTAGTTTACTAAACACATACTTGAAGCTAAGTTTAGTTTACTAAACACATAGTTGAAGCTAAGTTTAGTTTACTAAACACATACTTGAAGCTAAGTTTAGTTTACTAAACACATACTTGAAGCTAAGTTTAGTTTACTAAACACATACTTGAAGCTAAGTTTAGTTTACTAAACACATACTTGAAGCTAAGTTTAGTTTACTAAACACATACTTGAAGCTAAGTTTAGTTTACTAAACACATACTTGAAGCTAAGTTTAGTTTACTAAATACATACTTGAAGCTAAGTTTAGTTTACTAAACACATACTTGAAGCTAAGTTTAGTTTACTGAACACATACTTGAAGCTAAGTTTAGTTTACTAAACACATACTTGAAGCTAAGTTTAGTTTACTAAACACATACTTGAAGCTAAGTTTAGTTTACTAAACACATACTTGAAGCTAAGTTTAGTTTACTAAACACATACTTGAAGCTAAGCTTAGTTTACTAAACACATACTTGAAGCTAAGTTTAGTTTACTAAACACATAGTTGAAGCTAAGTTTAGTTTACTAAACACATACTTGAAGCTAAGTTTAGTTTACTAAACACATACTTGAAGCTAAGTTTAGTTTACTAAACACATACTTGAAGCTAAGTTTAGTTTACTAAACACATACTTGAAGCTAAGTTTAGTTTACTAAACACATACTTGAAGCTAGGTTTAGTTTACTAAACACATACTTGAAGCTAAGTTTAGTTTACTAAACACATACTTGAAGCTAAGTTTAGTTTACTAAACACATACTTGAAGCTAAGTTTAGTTTACTAAACACATACTTGAAGCTAAGCTTAGTTTACTAAACACATACTTGAAGCTAAGTTTAGTTTACTAAACACATAGTTGAAGCTAAGTTTAGTTTACTAAACACATACTTGAAGCTAAGTTTAGTTTACTAAACACATACTTGAAGCTAAGTTTAGTTTACTAAACACATACTTGAAGCTAAGTTTAGTTTACTAAACACATACTTGAAGCTAAGTTTAGTTTACTAAACACATACTTGAAACTAAGTTTAATTATGTATTTTGCTAAACTTGAACTTTGTCGAAGGCTAAAATTTTATCACTTATCTGCTTTCGAATTTGTTTTTACTGTAACTTATAACGAATAACGCTAAACTGAAATAGCAACCGTCTTATATCTCTTTCAGGTGTTGTGGAAGGGATTTCAGCAAATAGCATATCATAATCAGTACACCGGCCGATAAATATTAATTTCGAAAGAAATTGTCGTTGATATCATATGGAAATAAGTTAAAAAAAATTTAACAATCGAATGGCAAGAATGAAAAAGCATCATGTTCCATATAGCGAGGCGGAAAAAATCTTATAACAAGAGCATCGTAACCCGAGGGCGCACTGTATTAATAAATAATATATGACAAGGGATCATGAAAAGGGTATACAGTATATGGTAAGATCGATGGGATAGTAAAAATGGCTTAGCCTTGTGGTTAGTAGCGTAAATTTACAAACTTGCGTTTGTGATCTTCGTGAGATCAAATCCAATATAAAATGCATTTTTCATTCCTAGAATTTAATGGCTATAGCTGGACAGACAACGACAAACTGAGATTTATATACATGTATATTGAATGCCAAATCGGGTGATATTCAGTAGGTGTTAACTTTAGAAGATGTAATAAAAAATCTCTTTTGTCATGCTTCATGGGTGTTAACAGGGTTTTAACAGGGTGTTAACAACAGTTGTTAATTGAACATATTAACTTACTACGGAATGTCTAATGTTAGCTGAGCACAGCAAGGGTTAATAATTATAATATAATATTTGAGTAACTAATGAGAAAGACTAACTATAGAACTCTTGTGGCTTTGACTGTTGAAGTGTACAAATAAATGTCGAAGTCCCGTTGGAGTAGAGAGAATTGAATGCGGAGATTATTATAGCAGCATACGAGTAGGCGATTGACTATAACCATGTTGGAACAAACCACAAATGACCTTAAGGAAAAGAAAAGGACTTTAAGAAAAGGAAAATGTTTTGAATTGAATTAAGTTTGCTGAAAAGTTGTCATTAATGTAATAAAGGGCAAGGAGACAAACAGCGGCCTTAGCAGCTGCATCAATATAAGACATCATTGCTGCTATTATTATTATTATCATAACTATGGTAAAAAGTGTATGATTGTACGTATGTATGTACATGTACGTACGTATGTATGCCTAAGCACTAGCGCATTAGGCAGGTTAGTTGACATAGAAAGCAGGTGTAGGAAAAGGACTGATTCGTCAGAGAACAGATGAGTGACAGTTAACTTGAAAGGACAAGAACAAAGGTTAGTGACCTTAGAAAGACCTTAAAAAGGTGACAGATGAAAACTTTGCCAAGTACATGCACGTAATATCCAGAAATTTTTTTTTTTTTATACTTTGGTTAAGCCAATCAATGGTTCGCCTCCCTACCTATGTATACTGTTTACGCAATTATCTGTTCATATGATGCAAAACAGTCATTTTAATTGCTGCCCATGCAATATTTGATACAACGCCATATGTCAAAACATTGAAAGAACAGCTGCACTCATAGTTCTAGCGCTGTTTAAAATAAAAGACAGCCGTATGAGCTGTATCTGTAATGTTCAGCAAGTGTGGTAAAATAAACTTAAAATCAATCTACTGATCTTTACGCAAATGTAATAGTATTATACATGCAATAAACTTGATGTAATAGTATCATACATGCAATAGACTTGATGTAATAGTATCATACATGCAATAAACTTGATGTAATAGTATCATACATGCAATAGACTTGATGTAATAGTATCATACATGCAATAGACTTGATGTAATAGTATCATACATGCAATAAACTTGATGTAATAGTATCATACATGCAATAGATTTGATGTAATAGTATCATACATGCAATAGACTTGATGTAATAATATCATACAAGCAATAAACTTGATGTAATAGTATCATACATGAAATAGACTTGATGTAATAGTATCATACATGCAATAGACTTGATGTAATAGTATCATACATGCAATAGATTTGATGTAATAGTATCATACATGCAATAGACTTGATGTAATAATATCATACAAGCAATAAACTTGATGTAATAGTATCATACATGAAATAGACTTGATGTAATAGTATCATACATGCAATAGATTTGATGTAATAGTATCATACATGCAATAGATTTGATGTAATAGTATCATACATGCAATAGACTTGATGTAATAATATCATACAAGCAATAAACTTGATGTAATAGTATCATACATGCAATAGACTTGATGTAATAGTATCATACATGCAATAGACTTGATGTAATAGTATCATACATGCAATAGACTTGATGTAATAGTATCATACATGCAATAGACTTGATGTAATAGTATCATACATGCAATAGATTTGATGTAATAGTATCATACAAGCAATAAACTTGATGTAATAGTATCATACATGCAATAGACTTGATGTGATAGTATTATACATGCAATAGACTTGATGTAATAGTATCATACATGCAATAGACTTGATGTAATAGTATCATACATGCAATAGACTTGATGTGATAGTATCATACATGCAATAGACTTGATGTAATAGTATCATACATGCAATAGACTTGATGTAATAGTATTATACATGCAATCGATTTGATGTAATAGTATCATACATGCAATAGACTTGATGTAATAGTATCATACATACAATAGACTTGATGTAATAGTATTATACATGCAATAGACTTGATGTAATAGTATCATACATGCAATAGACTTGATGTAATAGTATCATACATGCAATAGACTTGATGTAATAGTATCATACATGCAATAGACTTGATGTAATAGTATCATACATGCAATAGATTTGATGTAATAGTATCATACATACAATAGACTTGATGTAATAGTATCATACATGCAATAGACTTGATGTAATAGTATCATACATGCAATAGACTTGATGTAATAGTATTATAAATGCAATAGACTTGATGTAATAGTATCATACATGCAATAAACTTGATGTAATCGTATCATACATGCAATAGATTTGATGTAATAGTATCATACATGCAATAAACTTGATGTAATAGTATCATACATGCAATAGACTTGATGTAATAGTATCATACATATAGTACATGAGACTACATAGAGATGAGTAACATTACCATAGTACAACTATAGTAATGTTACTCATCTCCCGTCATACAACTATAGTAATGTTACTCATCTCCCTTCATACAACTATAGTAATGTTACTCATCTCCCTTCATACAACTGTAGTAATGTTACTCATCTCCCTTCATACAACTATAGTAATGTTACTCATCTCCCTTTATACAACTGTAGTAATGTTACTCATCTCCCTTCATACAACTGTAGTAGTGTTACTCATCTCCCTTCATACAACTGTAGTAATGTTACTCATCTCCCTTTATACAACTGTAGTAATGTTACTCATCTCCCTTCATACAACTGTAGTAATGTTACTCATCTCCCTTCATACAACTATAGTAATGTTACTCACTTAGGGAAAAACCGAGAGCCCATGAGAAAACCTTTGCCATGTCGAACTATTTTAAACCGATGCAGATTGAGGTTGCTTTGCTCATAGAAACAGAGTGTAAAATCACCGGGCGTTGAATCACTTGGTCTGAGCAGAAAACTGCGGTCTCCAGCTGAAATACATGAAGAGGTGAACTTTGTTCAAACATCCAATTTTGATGCTTTTATGTCGGGCTCTAACTATTATTAAACTAGCTAGAGAACCAAAAAGGCCTAAAAACACTGAAATAAGAACTACTCGTTGTTCCTAGCAGTTAAGTATTTTTTATAGATGTTGGAATGACAACCAAAATACAGCTTCTCATTCTGGTGATATGCAGTCCAATTATAAAAAAGACCAAATGAGAAAGCGTTAAAAACTTGAATAAAAAGACTTGTTTAAAGAGTAAGGGTATGTGATATACATGAGTGCATGTTATACTCGTACCGTACATGATATACATGAGTGCGTGTTATACTCGTACCGTACATGATATACATGAGTGCATGTTATACTCGTACCGTACATGATATACATGAGTGCATGTTATACTCGTACCGTACATGATATACATGAGTGCATGTTATACTCGTACTGTACATGATATACATGAGTGCATGTTATACTCGTACTGTACATGATATACATGAGTGCATGTTATACTCGTACTGTACATGATATACATGAGTGCATGTTATACTCGTACTGTACATGATATACTCAAATAAATATTGTACCTTAAAAAAGCATACGACTTCCTAGTCTTTAAGGTAACAGCTGATAGAAATGCATAAGCAATTTACCTCTTGAAAGAATTTCTTTGACTTCGGGCAGCGCAATGCTTGCATGGTAGTATTCTAAATCTTCTATTAGTTCTCCTCCTTCATCATCCTACAGGCACATGACAGAGTGGCGGAGTAACAACAGCGAATTCGTCTTCAAGCTGAATTTGAAAGTATTTCACAATAATCATACTTGATTCACATTTCTTGTGACTAAAAGGAGACTCAGGCGTATTTTAGCAGCTAGTAGATACTCAGGTGTATATTAGTAACTAGTATATACTCAGGTGTATATTAGTAACTAGTAGATACTCAGGTGTATGTTAGTAACTAGTATATACTCAGGTGCATGTTAGCAACTAGTATATACTCAGGTGTATATTAGTAACTAGTATAAACTCAGGTGTATGTTAGTAACTAGTATATACTCAGGTGTATATTAGTAACTAGTATATACTCAGGTGTATGTTAGTAACTAGTAGATACTCCGGTGTGTATTAGTAACTAGTAGATACTCCGGTGTATATTAGTAACTAGTATATACTCAGGTGTATGTTAGTAACTAGTAGATACTCCGGTGTGTATTAGTAACTAGTAGATACTCCGGTGTATATTAGTAACTAGTAGATACTCAGGTGTATGTTAGTAACTAGTAGATACTCAGGTGTATATTAGTAACTAATAGATACTCTGGTGTATATTAGTAACTAGTAGATACTCAGGTGTATATTAGTAACTAGTAGATACTCAGGTGTATATTAGTAACTAGTATATACTCAGGTGTATATTAGTAACTAGTAGATACTCAGGTGTATGTTAGTAACTAGTAGATACTCAGGTGTGTATTAGTAACTAGTAGATACTCCGGTGTATATTAGTAACTAGTAGATACTCAGGTGTATGTTAGTAACTAGTAGATACTCAGGTGTATATTAGTAACTAATAGATACTCCGGTGTATATTAGTAACTAGTATAAACTCAGGTGTATGTTAGTAACTAGTATATACTCAGGTGTATATTAGTAACTAGTATATACTCAGGTGTATGTTAGTAACTAGTAGATACTCCGGTGTGTATTAGTAACTAGTAGATACTCCGGTGTATATTAGTAACTAGTAGATACTCAGGTGTATATTAGTAACTAATAGATACTCCGGTGTATATTAGTAACTAGTAGATACTCAGGTGTATATTAGTAACTAGTAGATACTCAGGTGTATATTAGTAACTAGTATATACTCAGGTGTATATTAGTAACTAGTAGATACTCAGGTGTATGTTAGTAACTAGTAGATACTCAGGTGTATATTAGTAACTAGTATATACTCAGGTGTATATTAGTAACTAGTAGATACTCAGGTGTATGTTAGTAACTAGTATATACTCAGGTGTATATTAGTAACTAGTAGATACTCAGGTGTATGTTAGTAACTAGTAGATACTCAGGTGTATAATAGTAACTAGCAGATACTCAGGTGTATGTTAGTAACTAGTATATACTCAGGTGTATATTAGTAACTAGTATAAACTCAGGTGTATGTTAGTAACTAGTACATACTCAGGTGTATGTTAGTAACTAGTAGATACTCAGGTGTATATTAGTAACTAGTATATACTCAGGTGTATATTAGTAACTAGTAGATACTCAGGTGTATGTTAGTAACTAGTAGATACTCAGGTGTATATTAGTAACTAGTATAAACTCAGGTGTATGTTAGTAACTAGTATATACTCAGGTGTATGTTAGTAACTAGTAGATACTCAGGTGTATGTTAGCAACTAGTATATACTCAGGTGTATGTTAGTAACTAGTAGATACTCAGGTGTATATTAGTAACTAGTATATACTCAGGTGTATATTAGTAACTAGTAGATACTCAGGTGTATGTTAGTAACTAGTATATACTCAGGTGTATATTAGTAACTAGTAGATACTCAGGTGTATATTAGTAACTAGTATAAACTCAGGTGTATGTTAGCAACTAGTATATACTCAGGTGTATGTTAGTAACTAGTACATACTCAAGTGTATGTTAGTAACTAGTAGATACTCAGGTGTATGTTAGTAACTAGTACATACTCAGGTGTATATTAGTAACTAGTAGATACTCAGGTGTATGTTAGTAACTAGTATATACTCAGGTGTATATTAGTAACTAGTATAAACTCAGGTGTATGTTAGTAACTAGTATATACTCAGGTATATGTTAGTAACTAGTAGATACTCAGGTGTATATTAGTAACTAGTATATACTCAGGTGTATGTTAGTAACTAGTATATACTCAGGTGTATATTAGTAACTAGTATAAACTCAGGTGTATGTTAGTAACTAGTATATACTCAGGTGTATGTTAGTAACTAGTAGATACTCAGGTGTATGTTAGCAACTAGTATATACTCAGGTGTATGTTAGTAACTAGTAGATACTCAGGTGTATATTAGTAACTAGTATATACTCAGGTGTATATTAGTAACTAGTAGATACTCAGGTGTATGTTAGTAACTAGTATATACTCAGGTGTATATTAGTAACTAGTAGATACTCAGGTGTATATTAGTAACTAGTATAAACTCAGGTGTATGTTAGCAACTAGTATATACTCAGGTGTATGTTAGTAACTAGTACATACTCAAGTGTATGTTAGTAACTAGTAGATACTCAGGTGTATGTTAGTAACTAGTACATACTCAGGTGTATATTAGTAACTAGTAGATACTCAGGTGTATGTTAGTAACTAGTATATACTCAGGTGTATATTAGTAACTAGTATAAACTCAGGTGTATGTTAGTAACTAGTATATACTCAGGTGTATATTAGTAACTAGTATAAACTCAGGTGTATGTTAGTAACTAGTATATACTCAGGTATATGTTAGTAACTAGTAGATACTCAGGTGTATATTAGTAACTAGTATAAACTCAGGTGTATGTTAGTAACTAGTACATACTCAGGTATATGTTAGTAACTAGTAGATACTCAGGTGTATATTAGTAACTAGTATATACTCAGGTGTATGTTAGTAACTAGTATATACTCAGGTGTATATTAGTAACTAGTATAAACTCAGGTGTATGTTAGTAACTAGTATATACTCAGGTGTATGTTAGTAACTAGTAGATACTCAGGTGTATGTTAGCAACTAGTATATACTCAGGTGTATGTTAGTAACTAGTAGATACTCAGGTGTATATTAGTAACTAGTATATACTCAGGTGTATATTAGTAACTAGTAGATACTCAGGTGTATGTTAGTAACTAGTATATACTCAGGTGTATATTAGTAACTAGTAGATACTCAGGTGTATATTAGTAACTAGTATAAACTCAGGTGTATGTTAGCAACTAGTATATACTCAGGTGTATGTTAGTAACTAGTACATACTCAAGTGTATGTTAGTAACTAGTAGATACTCAGGTGTATGTTAGTAACTAGTACATACTCAGGTGTATATTAGTAACTAGTAGATACTCAGGTGTATGTTAGTAACTAGTATATACTCAGGTGTATATTAGTAACTAGTATAAACTCAGGTGTATGTTAGTAACTAGTATATACTCAGGTGTATATTAGTAACTAGTATAAACTCAGGTGTATGTTAGTAACTAGTATATACTCAGGTATATGTTAGTAACTAGTAGATACTCAGGTGTATATTAGTAACTAGTATAAACTCAGGTGTATGTTAGTAACTAGTACATACTCAGGTATATGTTAGTAACTAGTAGATACTCAGGTGTATATTAGTAACTAGTATATACTCAGGTGTATATTAGTAACTAGTATATACTCAGGTGTATGTTAGTAACTAGTAGATACTCAGGTGTATGTTAGCAACTAGTATATACTCAGGTGTATGTTAGTAACTAGTATATACTCAGGTGTATATTGGTAACTAGTAGATACTCAGGTGTATGTTAGTAACTAGTAGATACTCAGGTGTATGTTAGTAACTAGTAGATACTCAGGTGTATATTAGTAACTAGTACATATTCAAGTGTATGTTAGTAACTAGTAGATACTCAGGTGTATGTTAGCAACTAGTATATACTCAGGTGTATGTTAGGAACTAGTATATACTCAGGTGTATATTAGTAACTAGTAGATACTCAGGTGTATATTAGTAACTAGTATATACTCAGGTGTATATTAGTAACTAGTATATACTCAGGTGTATATTAGTAACTAGTAGATACTCAGGTGTATGTTAGTAACTAGTATATACTCAGGTGTATGTTAGTAACTAGTAGATACTCAAGTGTACGTTAGTAACTAGTAGATACTCGGGTGTATATTAGTAACTAGTACATACTCAGGTGCATGTTAGTAACTAGTATATAATCAGGTGTATCTTAGTAACTAGTATATACTGAGGTTAATGTTAGTAACTAGTAGATACTCAGGTGTATGTTAGCAACTAGTAAATATCTGGATGTGCACTAGTACATAGTACAGACTCACATGTATATCAGTGACAAGATCAGAATAAATAATGCCCCTGTCACCGGTCCTCTGGTTGACTGCCCAAAGCCAACCATCTCCAAGCTCATTGCACACGGTAAATACGTCATCACGCTCAAACTCCAGTTCATCTGTATCAGGGATCTTCTCCCGATAAGGCAGCATTGCTCGCACATACCTCACATCATTGACTCCCTGAATGAAACAAAGGGTACTACTCCCAGTAGCTGTTGCCATTCAAGCTGCTCTATTGGTTAGACTGAAGAACAGCAAGAAGAGCACTAACTGTACCGCTGTGCGAGTAAATGTTTCACGTATAAGCAACGACCTTGTAAAGCAGGATAGGACCGATAGCTAAGAAAACCAAGTTTAAAATCTTGAGAAAAATCTTGGTAACAACAAAGACTGTACCTCCACCAACAAAGGCTGTACCTCCACCAACAAAGGCTGTACCTCCACCAACAAAGGCTGTACCTCCACCAACAAAGGCTGTGCTTCCACCAACAAAGGCCGTACTTCCACCAACAAAGGCTGTACCTCCGCCAACAAAGGCTGTGCTTCCACCAACAAAGGCTTTACCTCCACTAACAAAGGCTGTGACTCCACCAACAAAGCTGTACCTCCACCAACAAAGGCTGCGACTCCACCAACAAAGCTGTACCTCCACCAACTAAGGCTGTACCTCCACCAACAAACCTGTACTTCCACCAACTAAGGCTGTATCTCCACCAACAAAGGCTGTGACTCCACCAACAAAGCTGTACCTCCACCAACAAAGGCTGTGACTCCACCAACAAAGCTGTACCTCCACCAACAAAGCTGTACCTCCACCAACTAAGGCCGTACCTCCACCAACAAACCTGTACTTCCACCAACTAAGGCTGTATCTCCACCAACAAAGGCTGTGACTCCACCAACAAAGCTGTACCTCCACCAACACAGGCTGTGACTCCACCAACAAAGCTGTACCTCCACCAACAAAGGCTGTATCTCCACCAACAAAGGCTGTACCTCCACCAACAAAGCTGTACCTCCACCAACTAAGGCTGTACCTCCACCAACAAAGGCTGTACCTCCACTAACAAAGGCTGTGACTCAACCAAAAAAGCTGTACCTCCACCAACTAAGGCTGTACCTCCACTAACAAAGGCTGTACCTCCACCAACAAAGTGACAACATGAACAACCAATAACAAGTAGCTCATCGTCAATGCGCCGTCAAAGTGGTTGCCATTAGCTAGTTGAAAGCATTTTCGAATCACTTGGGAAGATGGATGATCACTGATACTATGATAAGCAAAATATCAGACTATGAGGCCACAGTCTATCACCTCCATAACTCTCATTTAGGTTAAATAACAGCAAATATAAGAATGATCCCTTTAAATGAAATAAAAATTAAATCAGTTGGAAATTTGCTGAAGAGAAATGTGTTCTCTTCAGCTTTTAGTAACGCAGTCATGCATAGAAGACCAACAAAACAGTTCCGTTTAAATGGTCTGGCATTTGCCTCAAATGTGTAATCCAAGTCCATGCAGAATGGCTGCTTTTTATTCACAGCTTTCAAGAAGCTGAAGAAATAAACAAATGAAGTTTGTTACTTTTTCTGGGGGCACGGGGTGCAGGAGTTTCTCCCCTGGAAGAAGCTCAGAAAAGTCTGTGTAGTAAGCGACGAGGTCATCGAGAGAAGCAAACTCTCGGCCACCGATATAATATTCCCCACAGATAGATGTGATTCTACAAAAAAAGCAGCTGAAAATAGTTATTATTTGTACATCTTCAGCTCTTGTTTAGCCAGAATGCCAAATCTAGGATCCGTCAAGATTTCAGTAAGGTGAATGCAATTGATAGGGAAGACAACAAAGGAGCCAAGATCACCTATACTATACTACAGTTATACCGCTCTATAGGATAACCGCACTGCTGCGATGGCTACCTGAAGTGACTAAATCCTGCATCAGGTTGGGCCCCGAGATAAGAGAGGACAAATGCTCCCGGGTTGCTCATACTCTCCCGCACCAAAAAACATTGAGGTTTACTGAACTCTGTTAGTATCTTCTCTGCTCCTTTTCTGCTCAATCGGCCATGGTACCAGCTGCAAAGAGATGATGAACGCATATTATAGATAAGCCACTGTGAAGGATGGAATTCATTTACCACTTCTGAAAAGTAATGCACCAAAAATTAGCGATATACACAAGAAAATAATAGATAAACCTCAGATGAAGATAACAGCCTATGGATTAGGAGTGTGAGCACCATGATTCACCAAGATTATGCTATACCAGTTCAGGGGCAAACATACCATAACAAATCACAAAAGATAACACCGTAATAGATAAATGAAGATAACAACATAACATATCCAGAAAGATAACAACTTGACATATCCAGAAAGATAACAGCATAACATATATAGGAAGATAACCGCATAACATATCTAGGAAGATAACAGCATAACATATCTAGGAAGATAACAGCATAACATATCTAAGAAGATAACTGCATAACATATCTAGGAAGATAACAGCATAACATATCTAGGAAGATTACATCCTAACATATCTAGAAAGATAACAGCATAACATATCTAGGAGGATAACAGCATAACATATCTAGGAAGATAACAGCATAACATATCTAGGAAGATAATAGCATAACATATCTAGAAAGATAACAGCATAACATACTGTATCTAGGAAGATAACAGCATAACATATCTAAGAAGATAACAGCATAACATATCTAGGAAGATAACAGCATAACATATCTAGGAAGATAACAACATAACACATCTAGGAGGATAACAGCATAACATATCTAGGAAGATAACAGCATAACATATCTAGGAAGATAACAGCATAGCTGATCAGGTAAACTGCAGTTTGTGCGTAAATTAGTGAAAGATGTAGTAAATTTTAGACAAATGCAAGTCTAAACACTTATATATCGATTGTTAGTTGAGAATTGCTTGAGATAAGCAAAGATCATTGATTAAACTATAGACAGTCAAACTTGCAAATCTATTTGAAAAAAAGTCAAGGGGAAACAATCGCAAAACCTTAGCTAACTCATCTTTCTTTTAGGAGAATGAAACCTTGTTGTTCAGTTGTTGACATGGTAACGGCTAAACTTATGAGAAAAACCAGCTTACACTTATTCACTACCTAGCAAAGACCAGGATCCACAGAAACAAAACAATATTTTACAGGGCTATTTGTTTCTATTCAAAAGTACTTTGGGGCTCTTTGACCTTGACTTCTTTGACCTTGGCTACTAATGACTAGAGATAAACACAAGCAGTAGTACCTGAATATGAAAAAATCTTATTTGTCTGCATTTTTTAAATCTACAAACTAAGTTTACAGTGTTTGCATCAGTATTGCCAGGTTCACCACATTCCAGCCAGTGAATTGAAACGAAAAAAAATTCTAGTTCGAAGGATCATATGTTGCAAGAACCTAACTGAAAAATATTGTACTTGGGATTTAAACAGATCAGATAGTCTTAAACCGAAATTCATATAAGTTTTGAAGCCAAAGGAGTGACATAAATCCACTGTTGTCACAACATACAGCATTTGCTGACAGATACAGTACATATATAACACAACAGATAAATTTTTGAACCATTTCAAAACACTAAAAATTAAAAACTCTTCTCTTATCAAGTAGCAACAGGATAATTAATTAACTATTAAGACCTTAGCAACATTTTAATTATTGTAACTAACCTTATTGAACATAATTGGATAGTTAATTATTTAATGAGTTATTAATACAATGATACACAGCAACGCAAACACCTTTTAAACACACATGTAAACTAATCTGAAATGCTAGGATTACCCAAAAGCCTAATTATACTGACAAGTGTTTAATAAATTTTAGTAAAATAGAATCCATCTAAAAACTGTTGGAAACTAGAGCTTGGATCTTAAGCATAAGTCATCAAATAGTTTACGTAATCAGTCAAAAATTAAAAAAAAACATAGTCGTAAAATGGTTCACCAAATCAAGTACGAGCAATAATATTCTGACTTTTACTATGTAATTGATAAACTTTTACAGAAGAGAAAAATGATGTGAACTATTTTATTTGACAAAATTTTTCTTTACAAGCAAGCCATTCAAACACCAAGTAATTCTAGTTCTTCGTTATCGACTCATGAACACAGGTAATCAGAGAGCGCATGTTCTCGATTAAGATACGATTAGGACCTACATGGTTTTATTAAATAATATAATGTCAATTTCCCAAACAGTATATAATTTTGTTTAAAAAACAATGATATAAAAGAATATTAAAAATATTCTTTAACCTTAAGAACAAATTCATCTTGACTGTGTTAATAACAGTAAGGAGTTATCATTGTTTGATCTATGTAACATTTTACGTGCTAGGATAATACCAACTAACCATGTTTTTTGAGGCCCCTCTAATCTCAAAGTTATAGATTCCTTTTGTAAATCTTCTTCGCCATTCGTCGCCATAACAAAAGAACAAAACCTATGGGTATGACGGGCAAACCATTATTATATTCTATATCAGTAACCTAGATTTTGGAATTAGTTATTTTTTCTTGAGATTCTGTTCACTATATATAAACACAATAACTTGAATCACTACTTATGAAGATCCGGTTATAGTATTAAAAAGTTAACGAAAATGTTGCTTGAAACTCTATAACTTTTACCCTCGGCACAAAACAAAGCTGGGCTATGAGGGCAAGACAACTCCGTCAAATTGAGCTTCGACAGCTCTGGAGCCATCCCTTCAGTAGGAATACAACCCATCCAGTTCTGTACCACCGTGAAATGAACGAGTGATTGTGCTGCGCGAGACTTTTTGAAAGATCAAGATCCTACATATTGTGAGGTTACAACAAGTAACAAAAAGACATATATATATATATATATATATATATATATATATATATATATATATATATAGAACTATATTTCCCAACTAGGAGGCTTCTATCAATATATAATCCATGTTAGGAGGCTCTGAAAAATTAGGAGGCGTCCAGGGAGCCTCCTAATTCTAGCAGTGTTTATAGTGCTTAACAACCCTATAGAAGTATTTTAAACATGATTCCCATAATCGCCTTATATATCTATATTCATATATATGGAAAAGAGGAGACAACTCCAACAAAAATGTGTAATTTTCTATCAATAAATTATAAACCCTAGGAGGCTCTTATATATGGAACTAGGAGGCATATATCAAATTTAAAACATTCTTACTTTTAACTGTTTTGGTATCGTTTCAGTTAATAGCACAATCTATTTAAAAACATATTGCAATAAGTTTATGACTAAGCATCAGCAAATACAAAGAATTAGCAGCTATATCGGATACAGTCAGTTTTGCTAATATTCATGATAGCTTTATTAGATTTGAGAAATAAAGTTGTATATTAACAAACTACAATACATTACAATTTATTTGCTGACCCTCTTTATAGTTTTCAAGACTGCCATTTAAGCACTCCCTTTTTTTGCAAGGTTTCTCATTGATCTGCTCTTTTTTGTGAAAATTCACAATAATTGCACATTAAGGTTTCAACTGATGTTTAAGCATGGCTGTAGTAAAAGTTTAAATAAGTCTATAATCAGTACAATTCATATTTTCGATGCCGTTGCATCCAGCCACAAAATAAATCTTTTTTTGAAACTTTGCATCCAAACGCAATACCTGAGAGATAGTTTTTTAGTCGAAGAATTGATTTTTTAAATTTATTGAAGTAAAGTGGCAAAAGTATAACCACAGTATATAACAGCTAGAGAGATGTGGCTGTTATAATGTTGCTGTGGCTGTTAGGACTATTAGTTCTTCACCCATGTAGTCTACTAGAGCTTGGTAGCAGCAGAATGACTACATGTAAGGGAGCAAGTCACATTCGGTAAGTTGTTCATGCTATTTTAGTCAATTTACAGTTTATTTACTTGAAACATACAGTTGTAGAAAAGCAGTATAAATTTTATTTAATATTGAAATAGGACTAGCGTGAAAAAAATATGTTTCAATTATTATAATTTTTAAGGAATGTAGCACAGAACACGTTTGATATATTTTTTACATCCGTTTATGTCATCCAACTGCTGATATTGTTCTGCATAGAAAAGTCAAGAAATGTCAGCATTATATTACCAAAAAGGAGAAAATCAAAACTTTTTGTAAAGTCCTAATTTTTGACTTTATTAATGTTACACGAATGTTCAGTTTTGTAACATCAACACAGACACGCCAGCTGACAATTAATAGTTATTTTAGTGAATCAGTTAATTCTCCAACTTTAATCTATTTTCAGTTATTATTATTATAATTTTTGATGTTTTTTATAATGATAAGTAACGTTATTAATTTGGTTCTACCAACAGTCAAAACTGTTATTAGAATAACATGATCATAAAGTAATTGTATTATTGTTATCATGAATAGTGAGAGTTTGCGTATTTCAGTAATGATTTTGTAAGTAATAGTAGTACATGCATAGGCATAAGCAAGTAAGTGGGTATATGCAGCCTTTGAATTTTGAAACTTTTAGTATTTAGTTTGAATCTTGTGTAGTAATTGTGTAGTAATTAAGAGCTTAGCTGTTTTATAGAGCTTCAGTAGTAGGAGGCAGACATTCAAGTTTGCCAAAAAAAACCTAACCAGTGAACTAAAATGTGTATTTTGCATTCATTTTGGTTTGTATATCTGTTTATGCTACTTGAATTATCTTTTCATTTTTGTAGAAACTTGGTAAGCATTATTGCCAAGATGGCATATTTATCAGATGGCAGAGAGTATTAGACAAAGTTGGATGTTCTTTTCTAGAAAAGGTATGTTGCTAATTACACGTTGGTTTGCATAAAAAATATGTCAAAATAATCAAGGTTTCATCTACCGAAATTTATAATATTTTTTAACATATACATAATTATAGATTACAAACTATAAAACATTATATCAGTAAGGTTGTATTTTGAAATGTAGTAAAGTTTGACGTTTTGGCAAAGTCACTATGATAAGCAAAACTTTAAATTCACCAACACAAAATATACTGTACAAAGTTTTACTGTAACTAGCAAATGTATACCTGACGTAAGAATGTAACAGCATGCCCAAAAGTAGTTTTTCTTTGTATAGTTGCAAATAATCAATGACGCTTTAGTTATAGATAACTGCTGGATGAGAAGCATTGATGGCCCACACCAAAGACTGATTTGCAGACATCAAATTAAAGGTATGCGATATTGCAATAAGTTGCTGTAAAATAGCACATTATACATGCGAGCCAAAAATTAGTGTAATAATTTGATATAGCCATAGCTTCAGTAAGAAAAGTTGTTAATTTTTACAGGCATTGTATTATTTAAACGCTTACATAAACCATTATGCCACTTTTGTGTTCTATTCATCTATTATTGGCAGATTACATAATATAAATAGCGCAAACCAATCAAAGGAATGTAGCATAGCAAAGAGATTTAGTATTGCTCTTCTTAGTCTTTATGAGTCATGGTTGCAATTGCTGAGCAATTGCATAATTATATAAAATGAAAAGTTTTCCATGGTTACTCATTACCACTTTTAGTTACTCAGTCACCACTGAGAGTAATTATCAGATTTGAGATATCATGTTTAGAGGCAGGAGATTGACAAATATTTTGTTGGTTTTTACTCTTACCCTGCCGTATGCGAATTTATGCTAAATCTATCAGCAACTGCCGTATGCACATTTTTGCGAATTTTCCAACAATTGCGTGGTCACCTAATTTTATTATCCATTAAAAACATAACGGATGATTTTAAAACTTTGATGGTATTGTCAGTGTGGTTCGAATATTTCTCTAATAGATTAGTCTAAAATAACCAAGCAGTTTCAAATTTTTTTTTGAGAATTTCCAAAATAAAAATGGACATTTTTGTGTAAGTTTTGTTAAGTATCGCGCAAGTCAGAAAACATATAATTACTTACATGTATGTTGATGACACTATAGTCAATTCAAATTCAGATTTGTGTGATTACACAGATAATTAAATTAGCAGCAGTGACTCTGATGATAGTGAAAATAATGGTTTTTTTAAGTGTAAGGGACATTGTAGAGCATCGTTTTAGCTTCGAAGCGATTGTAGCTTCACATAGCTTTAGCAATGCACAAAGTGAAGGTACATTGATTTTTGCATAGCACTATATGTTAACATTTTAGCAAAATAAAATATATTACAAAAAGTTTATAGATAAACTTTGAAGTTGAAACAAAATAGTATACATGCTTCATGTACATATCATGAAGCTAAATTGGCAATTTTCGGTGAAATGGCTGGCGGTAGGCCGGTAGCTTAGTTTGTACATGGGTGGCAGTAAAAGGGTAAAGCTATAAAAGAATTAGAGATACAAGTGTATGTATTTCCTTTTGAATGATTTAGTGAACTTTGATGATTCAAGACAATGAGTTTGGCGAATGATATATATATATAAGATGCTGCTGAAGTTGCGCAATTCAACTCATGGCTTTTAATTATTACCTCAAAATGTTGAAAACACGCGATAGGAAGGGCCAGAACACTACTAAAACTCATAGTTACTCAAACCTGAAATACAGTAGGTTTTATACAAATTGCTGTACAATAACAAAACTGCAAAACTATTGGTTAAAATATAAATAGCAATATATATTATTATTTTTGGCCTTCGGTAACGGGCAGCATGTATGCAGTTTGTTTGCTGATGTTAACAAAAGTTTTACTAATAAGCTACATAATTTGCTCAATTATTTGTGTCAACTTTAAAATTTAAAACAAATGTAGTGTTAGCACTTTTAGAATATACTACAAACAACGCAGAGGAACTTTTGTGGCATATGACTTGAATTTAAAAGTTCTCTGGAAATGCAACTTGTATTTGGCCATTTTAATACTTTAAAATGTCAAAGGGAGCTCATAATGAAAGCAACTTTAATATAATTTCAAGATGCTCAAAGCGGTACG
Source organism: Watersipora subatra (assembly GCF_963576615.1). NCBI lineage: Eukaryota > Metazoa > Bryozoa > Gymnolaemata > Cheilostomatida > Watersiporidae > Watersipora > Watersipora subatra. The sequence goes on from NC_088710.1 coordinate 75,480,190, forward strand.
GATGTTATGTTGACAAACATTAAAAGGTCACTCTGTACTATGGCTAGTAAGTATTTACATGTATTTAGATTTTGCATTGATGCTTTCAAATAGGTAGTGTATGAAATCTATTTACATTAGCTAAATTACCAGCATGTGCAATACCCAGCTTTGTTTCCTATCCATCCCAAACATTTTGCCAATGCTTATAATAATTCATTGCTCTTTTCAAATCTCATTTCTGAACCAAAGGTAGTTCTAGCAGTATAAGAACATATACTTCTCTTCCTATGGGTCTACTCACTTTTCTGTAGCAGCAAAGGCCATTGTTTTTAAAAGGTCTGTAAGAATTGTATTACTTATTTTGACTTCCATTGGTGCTCGTAGCAAATATAATTTCAGTACAATTTGCATCAATAAAGTTATTATTACTTGTTTGTAAAGTATTTGGAGCAAAACAATATTTTATGTGCACAGCAAACATTTTTGCTGCAAGCTTACCAAAACAAAATAAAACGTTTATTTTTATGTTACATTTTAGTTAAACATCATGTTCTATTCAGTTATTGCTGTCAGTACTATGCAGTTATTGCTGTCAATGTTCTTTGTGCATTCTTGGCACATTTTTATGTTAAACTTCCAATGCATTAAACACTTTAGAAATAAAGTGTCCAAACAAGGATGCATAACATGAGATTTGTCACTGGCTTGTTTTGACCTATATCTAGCACTCTTTAGCCAAAGGTGTCTAGCTTTACTAAAATATTTGGTAGTGAAATTGTACATAAATTCATTGCCTGCATACACATCAATCATGATGCCTATGCTCTTATTATGTGTGTTCTACTATTGCCTGCTTAGCTAATTCACTTTCTACTTCTCAATAGCCTCAGCCTCCGAATGAAAGCTATTGTTGTTATTCCTATTCTTTGTAACTTTATAATGAAGGAGGTTGTGGTTGGGCAGCTCATTTGCTTTTCACTCTATTAGAAATATTGCTGCACAAGTATAACTGCAGTAATAAAATCTTCACAGAATTGCATAATGTGGTCTTATTCTCCAAGGTCTTCTCACTAGCAGAAATGACCTATGTACTTATGCAATTGTGGTTTGTGCTTAAAGTGACTCATTCTCCTAATGTGGCATGGCTTGCTATCTTCTTGCATGCTAGTCAATTGATTAAATAGATTGTAAGAAACAAGCCAACCTCTCATTCCTACTGCACAACCTAAAGACTTATCACATAAGTTCAACCTTCTAGCGAGATTGTAGCCGCTAAACATTTTGCTTTTTTCACGCGTCTAGCCATTTAGGGTTTTGCAGCAGCAGAAGAACAGACTAATCATGTCACAATTGGTATATTTGTTTGTCACAATTGTTTTATATTACTTTTGCCAATTTTGTCATTGAATTAATTGTACCATATTATGGTGAAAAGGCATCATGAAAAAGTATTTTACTTCGCCTCAATACAAATGCGAAAGGTTAGACCGGTAGTGGCCATTTTTGACCTTTAGGGCGAGCCACTTTAAATACTCTATCTAAGCAACTTACTCATGTCATCAAATTGCGACGGCAAACAACAATGCATAGGTTTTCGCAGCTAATTTGGATTTGGATTTTACTGCTTTAATTGCAAGATCGTAATATTGTCAAGTTAAAAAGGTCAAGAAACCCCAACTTTATAATGCTAAAAGAATGAAATGATTACTAATTTTCATAAAATGATAACTTTGTAATTATACACAAGGGTAGCTTTGTGAGATTAACCGACACACATTAAAATAGTTATGGTAACATATAGCACAGTAGCTAGCAATTGATGAATATCTGTGACTCTGTCAATGCGCCTAACTTTTGTAACTTTTTAAAAAGCATTAAAATAATTATGGATGCTTTTTATTCTGATTAGTAGTGTTAGCTGATTGATAGCACCAAACAGGCAGAATTATTAGTAGCCTATACTATACGGCCCTGAGCAAGCAAAACGCTGTATCTTGATATTTGTAAACTGTTCAGCACAAGCACAAACGCGTTTTGGTCAAGCCTGGCATCAGTATTAGCAGTATTTTAGTTGTTTTTTTTTATTTATTATGGTGAGATATCCAACAATCTTTACTGAATTTTTTTTTCGTGAAACTTTAAAATCAAAGGAGTTATTTCACTTAGGGCATTTTGTTTGCTTAAATTGACAATTTACTAAGCTGGCACTAGGCAATCAAAATGCCCTATCACTGCAGATAGGGCCTTTTGATTGCTTAATTGGACTGGTTTCTCATTGTTAGTTTGCCACAAGACCATTTGCCATGACTGGATTATCAAAGGATTACAAGTTCAAATTCTGATATTAACCCACAATTAGTCAACAAAATGATATATGTTGCAATTCCTATTACTCATCCAGTCAACACATGGATTAAAACCCTGTAATAGCCATATTTAGCTCAAAAGTTAAGAGATGATCAAAGATCTAGGTATCCTTCAAACCAGATGTCATGAAATGAAAGGAATAAGTAAAATAGTAGTTTAAAAAAGATCAAACGCTTTTATTAAAAATAATTTAAAGCAAACAACTGAGTGCAATAATGTCAGTATTTTAAAAAAGCAAAACCTTCCAATGGACATGTAATTAAAACAAATTTTTCATCAAATCTCTGAGTCGGATCTTTAAATCGAGACTTTTGTCACTTAGATATCGTCTTGTCATAATAAATATATTATGATAAAAAATATAGCAATAAGATTGAGCACTCAGAAGTGCACTAGCTTGTATGAGCTGCCTTGAAACAACCAAATATATATGCTTCAGTTTCGCTTCCCTTTGTTTATATACTCTTTGATTACATAATGCTGCTCATAATGTCCAACTTTGTGTATGTTCAGGCCAATCAAAACGTTGTATCTGCAGATAGAGCGCTTTGATTGCCACTTTATGTGTGGTAAATGTGGATAGGGCGTTTTGCACATTGTGAAAAGTGCTATTTCTGGTGGTCTCAGATATATGAAATTTCGAGACATCTTAGATCTCAACCTAAATTACATATAAGCACAAAAAAGTGAATTTTGAAAAACTTTTCAGATAGGGAGTTTTGCTTGCTTAGGGCAGTATAAAGTTATGATAATGTATTATTTTCATGGTAATTAACAAGTTGATGCATTTTAGTCGTAATTTGATACGGATTTAAACTAGAGGCTGAGTCATAAGTAAGTGACTGGAGTAAATGAAATCCTTTAAATTGTTGAAACTTTAAAACCTATGTTTCAATTTTGTAGAAGAATATCGCATGAGATAAAATATTACAGCTTCATAGAATTTTAGTAATGGGAGGTAGGGACACGGGTTTGCTGAAAAACCTAAAAACAACAGGCATCTTTTGCATCACTTTTTAATCTGCATAACATCTGTTTGGGCTATTAAAATTGTTTTGCTTATTTTGGTAGAAACCTGGTCACCGCATCCAAGCACTATATCCACCAGATGGAAAATGGTACGAAGCACAGCTGGACGCTTTCTTGAAGGGGGTATGTTGCTGATTAACGGTTAGTTTCCACAAGAGCGTGCCACATTAATAAAAGTTTTATTTCAAAAAATTTATAAGAAATAATATTACTATAAAATCTATGTTTGAATGCCACGGCACTGCATTTTTTAACCCTTCCAATTATAGTAGCAAAAATTGTCGATTGTGCTTCATAATATATGTTCAATCTTTATTAGCTTCAACTCTATCTAAAACCTTTTTGTTATAGATTTTATTTTTCCAACACGTTAAAAAATAGTACTATTCAAAAAACTTAATGCATTCCTACTTTGTGCATTGCTAATGCTATGTGAAGCTACGATCCCTTCGAATCTCAAAAAACAATGCTCTACCATGTTCCTTACTCTTACAAAAACTATTACTTTGACCACCATTGGAGTCACTATTGGAGCTGCTACTTTAATTATATGTGTAATCACTAAAATCTTAATCCGTCAGTCATCAACAATCATCAATAATGTTATCAACATAAGTAATTATCTGTTTTCAATTCTGGATGTACTTGCGAAAGCTATAATAGCACTAAATATTTCGAAAATCAGAAAGAACAAATGTTTCTTTTTATGTTGAAAAGTCCTAAACAAAAATTTAAAATTGCTTCGTGAGTTTAGGGTAATTTTACAGGGAAACTTTTGGACAACACTGTCAATACCATAAAAAATCTTAAAGACTGTTAGTTATGTTGTCAACGAATAATAAAATTAAGTTACTACGCAATTGCCAGGAAATTCGCAACATGCACATATGCCGGTCGTCCATTGATTTCGCCTAAATGTGCATGCAGCGGTGAAAGGGTTAATAAAATATTATGTAATCTCTAATTGAATCCCCATTCATTTAAACGCCCCTCTACTAGATCTGTACTATAATAGATGACGGTTAAAGATAGAACGCCGCCGTTCAAGTGAACGTTACTTCTTTTGAAAAAACACATAAAAAACTATATAACACACAAACTAAGCTGTGATTCAGTGATAACAGATACACTGGGCGTTGAGCTTGCAAAATGCCATCGTTAACTGCTTATTCTAATGCTGTAGCATGTGCAAGAAATTTTAGCCTCAAATAGTAGAACAGATTTCATCATATTTGCTAAACCGTTTTTTCATATATGCCGAACTATCAAGGCCGCTTAAACAATAAAATTATTATCAGCCTGATAGAGTTATTAATTATTTCCACGGTGCTGCTTTCAAAGCTTTAACGAAAACACTGTAAAGCTTAGAAGTTAGAAAACTCGCTTCAATATGCATTGACAAAAGTATTAATTGCTATTGTTGTAACTGAGTCATTGTTAGTAAAAATTTGTCAACATTTTTCTATCCATCCTGTCCAAAATCGGATCCAAAGATCAAAGAATGTTGAAGTCGCAGTCAGCTGGATGTGGTTGTCAATTAAAGGGTGACACTCTAGTTTTCAACACTTATAGAATAGCACTCGAATGAACATGGCCTTCAAATTAAGATTCTACCTTATGTCAATTTAGCTGTATTTCAGAATATACATTGGTTAAGTATTATATTACTAAATGAGAAATGACACTAACGAGCATTAATGTCCTTATTGTTCACTTGTATCTTAGAATCCATCAATTCTGTTTTGACTTGCAGCACGTAAACCAGCTTATTTAACTTTTGAATGGAGCTGAGCAATGATATGTGATTCATCAAAGCCATAGCTTATCAGATTTTTATAAATGATAATTCACATTATTTACTATTTCAGTCAGCAGAAAACGGTAAAGTGCAGAGGAAATAGCAGAATTTGACAAGTACTGGACTGAAAAATCAGGCAAACTGCCAACAAGATCAGTGTTGGATGCTAAACACTCAACGCTGCCTAACAGAAGTGTTACAGTGATTCGGGCTCGAGCCAACAACTTGCTAAAGAAGGCTGCGAGAAAAAATGCCAGCTGAATTTTTTATGCTGTTGAACCTTCTTATTATCATTGCGTTGTATTTGTCAATAAATGTGCTCTTTTTGAAGACTAAAAGAGACCAACTCCGCAGTAATGCACTTGTATAGTTATTTTGTATCAAGCAGTCTTAGCTATTATTTTATGTACAGAAAATGTGCATAAAACAATGACTATGATAGATAATACAATACCGACAATAGATATTATCTGTTGTACTGCACTGTACACTATGATGTATTATTCAAGAAACAAGCTCTAAGATAAATTATAATAATTCTTTTAAAGAAAAACTAAATATAAGGAAATACGCCGCAGCAGCCAGTCTACTGACAACTTACTGTCAAACCGACAAGCCCAAAAAATTACTTAGAACGCTGTGCTTGACTAAAAACAATCAGAAATTCACTACACAATGAGAAATATATCTTTTTGGGTCACTTTCCAAATTTAAGTGAATGTGTCTGAGTAGAATGTTCTATCAATTTCTTGACATTTCAGGGCATTATTATTACTGGTAAAATGTGAATAATAGCACTCAGTATTACTATTGATCAATAAAACCACCCAAAGTCAAGAGATCTAAAGTTAGAAAAAATTTGGTACTGTGCTGGGTCCAGCCCGACTGATCATTGCTAACAATAAATTGCAGTAAGAAAGAAGTTTTGAAAAGCGAAAATGCCCTCAAGATAGAATGTTATTGTATTTTTATTGGCTCTCTATGTGACATTAAGTTTTTCCCTGGGTTCTACATAGGCACAATGGGCTTGTTTGGAATCTACCCAATTTATGGTGCTGTGGTATTGCGCAGGTTTTGCAACCTGTGGTGGGGAAAGTGGGGAAATGTGGGGGAAATGTTTTTACTTAACGTTTTAAGAGTGGCTTAAGATGAATAGAAAGACATTGCTGTTATTGTATGTTAGATTGAGTAACTAAGTATGTTGTGCAAGTAATTCATATTATTACTGTAGATAATATGCACAGCAAGCAAAAATGTGTGTGTTTCATTTTAGCAATCACAGTAACTGAGTTGCGTCCATGCATTGTTACCAACTAATTTTTTTTAAGTTTTTGTATGCAGTGCAGCAGCGATATGTGACTGAATAAGAAACTATAACATAGACCATATTTACAAATATTGAGTTACATTATTCGTTTATATTAGTGAGCAGAAAGTTATGCAGCCTAAAAAAAAATTGAGAGTTCAAAAAGCCATGATCGGAAGATTGAGGCAAACTACCAAAAATGCCAGAGCTGTATACTGTTAAAAGAAATTGGTGTTTGAAAATTATAATGATGACTTATGCCCGAGCCCACAACTTACTCAAGAAGCTGCAAAATTAAACTTGCAGCAGGGTCTTCTTGTTGTTGAGGCTTTTGTAATATCGCATTAAACTTGACGTCTGAATAAATTTACTCCGTTTGGTGACTAAGCAACAACCATTCTATGGTACTTGACTAGTTGAATTTTTTAGTATCAAGCATGGTGGCTGTTGTTGTTTTAAATACAAATTTATTGATTCTTACGTTAAAGTTTAACATACTATACAATATGTAGGTTCTAACAACAATTATTTTTGTTTTATACAGATTGTTGTTTTATTGCACAGATTATAGCAGACTCTTAGTTGATCTATAAGTGATAGCAACATCCCAAATTATATGTAAGCCATGGTACCTCTGCATTGATATGTAAGTTATAGCAACCTCCTAAATGATATATAAATAACAGCAGCTTCCTCATTACTATATAATTCATTGCAGCCTCCTAACTGATATATAAATAGTAGCTACCAACTATATAAAATTCAAATTATAGTAAAATCTTTTGTGATCTATAAGTCATAGCAACATCCTAAATTCTATGTAACCCATAGCAACCACTGCAATGATATGTAAGTTATAGCAACCTCTTAAATGATATATAAATAGCAGCAGCCACCTAGTTAATATATAATTCATAGCAGTCTCCTAACTGATATATAAATAGTACTGTAGCTACCAACTATATGAAATTCAAATTATAGCAAACTCTCAGGCGATCTATAAGTGATAGCAGCATCCTAAATTATATGTAACCCATAGCAGCCTCTGCAATGATATGTAAGTTATAGAAACCTCTTAAATGATATATAAATAGCAGCAGCCTCCTAATTAATATATAATTCATTGCAGCCTCCTAACTGATATATAAATAGTAGCTACCAACTATATGAGATTCAAATTATAGTAAACTCTTATGTGATCTATAAGTCATAGCAGCATCCTAAATTCTATGTAACTCATAGCAACCTCTGCAATGATATGTAAGTTATCGCAACCTCCTAAATAATGTAAAAATAGCAGCAGCCTCCTAATTTATATATAATTCATAGCAGCCTACTAACTGATATATAAATAACTGCTATCAACTATGGAAAATTCAAATTATAGCAAGGTCTTAGGTGATCTATAAGTGATAGCATCATCCTAAATTATATGAAACTCATAGCAGCCTCTGCAATGATATGTAAGTTATAGCAACCTCCTAAATGATATATAAATATCAGCAGCCTCCTAATTAATATATAATCCATAGCAGCCTCCTAACTGATATATAAATAATAGCTATCAACTATGAAAAATTCAAAATATAGCAAGGTCTTAGGTGATCTATAAGTGATAGCATCATCCTAAATTATATGTAACTTATAGCAGCCTCTGCAATGATATGTAAGTTATAGCAACCTCCTAAATGATATATAAATATCAGCAGCCTCCTAATTAATATATAATCCATAGCAGCCTCCTAACTGATATATAAATAATAGCTATCAACTATGGAAAATTCAAATTATAGCAAGGTCTTAGGTGATCTACAAGTGATAGCAACATCCTAAATTATATGTAACTCATAGCAGCCTCTGCAATGATATGTAAGTTATAGCAACCTCCTAAATGATATATAAATATCAGCTGCCTCCTAATTAATATATAATCCATAGCAGCCTCCTAGCTGATATATAGATAATTGCTACCAACTATGTGAAATTCAAATTATTTCAATTTCTCAAATGATCTATAAGTTATAGCAACATACTTTATTATATGTAAATCAGAGCAGCTTCTAAAAGAAACAAGTTATAGCAAACTCCTAAATGATATAAGTTACGGCATCTTACTAAAGGGTAGGTAAGCTATGCCAAGCTATGTAATGTTTCCATTGTAACTATTACATAAGTTACAATGGTAACATTCTAGTTTTTTGTGTAATTTGTAGCAATCTGCTACTGGTAATCATTATTTTTGCTTACTCATTGAGGTATGAATTATTTTACCTTCAAATTGATATGTAATTTACAACAACCATCTAGACATTCTCCAAGTTTTGACAGTTTTTCTAGTATGCATATATACAAAGTATGATAAGGCGATGAATATATATTGTATGATACCATATTCTCCTAAAATTTCCATAAAAATATATAATAATTAGGAGGTGAATAAATATATATATATCTACAATGTAGATAAATTAGACCATATAGGAGGCTTACCCATATATATTTGCGTTAACTCCTAATCCCTTATATTCCGCAACCTCCTAACTGGTATATATTTATTCAACTCCTAACTCGGAAATATGGGTATATATATATATATATATATATATATATATATATATATATATATATATATATATATATACTAATAAATTATTTAAAAGCAATACTTATCTTTTTTCTCAGCTACTGTCAGTTTCATGATATTCTCATTCATTAGGCTGTGTTGAAATAAACAAGATGGTGATTTATTTCAACACAGCCTGATGAATGAGAACATCATGAAACTGACAGTAGCTGAGAAAAAAGATAAATATTGCTTTTAAATAATTTATTAGTATATAGCTGCTCCAATATATTGTTGAGCACTCTAATTTTAGTAATATTAGTTCATAATTCTTAGGAATTTATAGTTTATATATATATATAATATATATATATAATTGTTAAACAATTTAATTGTTTAACAATTTAATTGTTAAACAATTTAATTTGTTTAATAATTATATACATATATGTCTTTTTTGTTAATTGTTACAACAATTTGTTACAACAATTAACAAATATAATTGTTAATAATATATAGTAATATATAATATATAGTAATATATAATATATAGTAATATATAATATATATTTGTTATATATATATGCACGTACAGGACAGATAGCGCAGTTGGTAAGGTATCGGGACAGTGATCCTAGGTTCAAACCCCTACAACTGCACCCTTCTGGTGGTCTTTAGACAAGACCTTTGCTTGTATAATGTCTACAACTTATATGATGAGTGCATAAACCAAAGCCATGCCGGCTCGGACGTCTCCCGGTCAAACAAGGTCCATGCTGCCTGTAGCTGAACCAGGACAAGGCAGTGAAAAATGGGCTACTGGTTCAAAACGGATGAAATGGACTCGAACTGATAACACGGACTTCATGCAGTGCTACTTTATGAGTGAACCTCTAAAGTGAGGCTACATGGAAAGGGCGGTCAACTGTGGATAAACATGTGCCCTGAATTGCCACTAACCGCTAAGCAACTTGTAGCTCAGAGGAGTAACATAATCAAGCAGCACCTCATATCAGAACTTGAGGTAGATGAAATTAGGGAACAGTTCACCCAAGTAACCTCGACCAACGAGGAGTGCATATCAACATACATACACAATCTTGTGTTGACTCATGGGGTGATGAAGGCATGTACGTTAACCTTGACCCAAGGGTGAAAGAGCTTGCGGAAAATATCATCAACAAGATACTAGCTGCTAATGATTAATGGAAGCAGGGTACCACTATGGAGAGTTAGCAAGGCCATACCTAAGAAGCTGTTAGAAGGCATTAACTTGGCACTGGAGTCGATCTAAACTGGATCGATCAGTGAGACTAATGCCCTAATCTACAGTACGGCAACCGTCGTTTTGGAGGAGATGGGTATTAAGCCACTGTCAACAAGGTTTCAAGCCATTCCATCTTGGCAGCTGAGGCTACAAAATAAGATCAAGGACTTGCTCAAGAAAGTTAGTAGGCTAAGTGAGAGATCTAACCACAGTTTGGAGCATCCAAAAAGAGGAGCCACAATAGAAGCTCTAGAATCTGCCAAACAACAGCTAGTAGCACTCTCGGCACGACTGAAGCGGTACACCAAAAAGTGGGATAACAAGATAATGGAAAAACTGTTCATCAATAATCCATCTAAAGTGTATTCCCAGTTCAAAGGTGAACTGCGGAGGCCAATGACAGATCTTCACTGATCCAGCACCTCAAAGTTCTGGAAAGACATCTGGGAGAAAGAGACTACTCATAACACCACTGCAAGTTGGCTGAAAAGACTTAGAGAGTAAGCCTCTTCAGCTTAAAGCACAGTGTGTTGCTGGGCCACCAACACACTGTGGCCCAGCAAGGACTCACCATCAGTGAAGTGGACATCAAGTGCAGAGTGCAGCGAATGAAGAACTGGGCAGCACCTAGCCATGACATGATTCAAGCCTTCTGGTTGAAGAAATTGACATCACTTCACACTAAAATGGCTAAGCAGATGGAATGCCTAATAGAAGAAAGCGACCATCCGGAATGGCTGACCAAAGGATGAACTGTACTTCTGGTAAAAGGTCCAAAGCAGGGGCCGATTCCCAAGAACTATCGACCAATAGCGTGCTTGCCCACCACCTGGAAACTGCTCTCAGGAATAGTTGCAGACAAACTGGAAGAGCACATGAGTCACTGTATGACCAGTGCTCAGAAAGGAACTGGGCGCAACACCCAAAGAGCCAAACAACAGTTACTGGTGGATCGGACGGTCTGTCAAGACAGCAGGAGAAGGCATACCAATCTTGCCATGGCTTGGATTGACTACAAAAAGGCCTATGACTCAATTCTCCATAATTGCATACTTGAGTGCCTCAGTATGTACAATGTTTACCCTGCTCCTGTGGCATTCATTAAGAAGTCAATGACCAAATGGAAGATGTTACTGGAGGCTAGTGGCAAAAAGCTGGCGAGTGTAAAAATTAAGCGAAGCATCTATCAAGGTGACTCCTTATCACCGCTGCTCTTCTGCATATGCCTAAACCCTCTAAGCAATATGCTGGAGAAGACTCAATATGGGTACCAGATTAAGAGTGGCACCAAAATAAACTACCTCTTCTACATGGATGACATCAAGCTGTACGCTAACAAAGAAAGGGACATTGACTCACTAATACACCTCACTCAGATATACAGCAAGGACATTGGAATGACCTTCGGTATTGAGAACTGTGGAAGGCTAATTTTTAAGAAAGACCATTCTATGCTCACAGATGGCCTAAGAATGCCAAATGGTACCATCAAAGATATAGAAGAAGGGTACAAGTACTTGGGGATTATGCAAAGCAACACCAACCACGAAGCCGAGGTACGTCACAAATCTATTACCGAATACAAGAAACGCTTTCGGCAGGTCCTATGGAGCCAGCTCAATGCCAGGAATCAAGTCATGGCAATAAATACCTACGCTCTACCAGTAATAAGATATCCAGCAGGCATAATGAAGTGGACTGAGGAAGCCATCAAGGAAACAGATATAGCAACTCGTAAACTGCTGACCACGCATGGAGCACTCCACCCAAAATCTGATACTACTAGATTGTATCTCGATAGGAAAGATGGCGGTAGGGGACTCAAAAGTGTACAGCAGACAGTGAAAGAGGAAAAACAAAGCATCAAAGCATATGCAGCCTTCATGGCCACTTCAGATAAGTTGCTAGCTGAATTTCAATCGGCTGCTCTGACAATGGTGCTTCGCCCTGATGATAAGGAAATTGACTGGCACATGAAACCTCTTCATGGTGCTTACCACCGACAAATAACTTTATATATATTATATAAATCTTTTATATAGTATAATATATATATGTATATATATATATTATATATATATATATAAAATTGTTTCCTCACCCCGAATACCCCGTATGGGTAGTAATTTCTGCTCTAGCTCGGGTCTCCTACCAGAGACCTGGGACTTTAAGCACTCGCCTCAAGATCTTAGCTGTTCCCAATAGCGCACTTTTCTGCAACTCACCTGAGTTCATTGCTGTTGGTATTTAGGCAAGCCACATTTTGTGCGCCGGTGTTATTGCGCCCAGTACTCCAATGACTACTGGAATTACAGTTGTTCTTACATTCCAGCATTTTTCAATCTCTTCTCCAAGAGGGAGATATTTTTCTACCTTTTCTTTTTCTTCGCTGGCTATATTGTAGTCATTGGGTACTGCTATATCTATTATAGTAGCTCTCTTGTTCTCCTGGTCCACCACCACTATATCTGGTTGGTTTGCTAGGACATGCTTGTCAGTCCGGATGTAGAAGTCCCAGAGGATCTTAGCGCAGTCATTTTCATTGACCTTACCAGGAGCTTCCCACCAGTGTTGTGGTTTATTAAGGCCATACTCATCACATAGACTTCTATACACAACACCAGCGACATGATTATGCCGCTCAGTGTATGCGTTTCCTGCGAGCTGCTTGCATCCACTGATGATGTGTTGGATAGTCTCAGGTGCATCTTTGCACAGTCTGCATCTAGGATCGTCTCTAGTGTGATAGATTTTTGTTTGGAGTTGCCTTGTTGGGAGCACTTGCTTCTGGGCTGCCATGATTAGCAACTCTGTATTGGCCGTTAGGTTTCCTATGTTCAGCCACATATATGTCTGGTGAAGATCGCCAACCTTAGATATTTGTCGGTGGTAAGCACCATGAAGAGGTTTCGTGTGCCAGTCATCTTCCTCATCATCAGGGTGTAGGTCCGTTGTAAGAGCAGCCGATTGAAATTCAGCTAGCAACTTATCTGAAGTGGCCATGGAGGCTGCATATGCTTTGATGCTTTGCTCCTTCTCTTTCACTGTCTGCTTTACACTTTTGAGTCCCCTACCGCCATCTTTCTTATTGAGATACAATCTAGTAGTATCAGATTTTGGGTGGAGTGCTCCATGCATGGTCTGCAGTTTACGAGTTGCTATATCTGTTTCCTTGATGGCTTCCTCAGTCCACTTTATTATGCCTGCTAGATATCTTATTACTGGCAGTGCGTAGGTATTTATTGCCATGACTTGATTCTTGGCATTGAGCTGGCTCCGTAAGACCTGCCGAAGGCGTTTCTTGTATTTGGTAATGGCTTTGTGACGTACCTCGGCTTCGTGGTTGATGTTGCTTTGCATAATCCCCAAGTACTTGTATCCTTCTTCTATATCTTTGATGGTACCATTTGGCATTCTTAGGCCATCTGTGAGCATAGAATGGTCTTTCTTAAAAATTAGCCTTCCACAGTTCTCAATACCGAAGGTCATTCCGATGTCCTTGCTGTATATCTGAGTGAGGTGTATTAGTGAGTCAATGTCCCTTTTTTTGTTAGCGTACAGCTTGATGTCATCCATGTAGAAGAGGTAGTTTATTTTGGTGCCACTCTTAATCTGGTACCCATATTGAGTCTTCTCCAGCATATTGCTTAGAGTGTTTAGGCATATGCAGAAGAGCAGCGGTGATAAGGAGTCACCTTGGTAGATGCTTCGCTTAATTTTTACACTCGCCAACTTTTTGCCATTAGCCTCCAGTTCCGTCTTCCATTTGGTCATTGATATCTTGATGAATGCCACAAGAGCAGGGTAAACATTGTACATACTGAGGCACTCAAGTATCCAACTATGGAGAATTGAGTCATAGGCCTTTTTGTAGTCAATCCAAGCCATTGCAATATTGGTTTGCCTTCTCCTGCTGTCTTGACAGACTGTCCGATCCACCAGTAACTGATGTTTGGCTCCTCGGGTGTTGCTCCCAATTCCTTTCTGAGCACTGGTCATATAGTGGACTCATGTGCTCTTTCAGTTTGTCTGCAACTATTCCTGAGAGCAGTTTCCAGGTGGTGGGCAAGCACGTTATTGGTCGATAGTTCTTGGGAAACGGTCCCTGCTTTGGATCTTTTATCAGAAGTACAGTTCGTCCTTTGGTCAGCCATTCCGGATGGTCGCCTTCTTCTATTAGGCATTCCATCTGCTTAGCCATTTTAGTGTGATGTGATGTCAATTTCTTCAACCAGAAGGCTTGAATCATGTCATGGCCAGGTGCTGCCCAGTTCTTCATACGCTGCACTCTGCATTTGATGTCCACTTCGCTGATGGTGAGTCCTTGCTGAGCCACAGTGTGTTGATGGCTCTCTTTAAGCCTTATATATATATATATATATATATATATATATATATATATATACCTGTATGTTATAATATATTATAACATACATTATATATTATTATATATACATATATTATGTATGTTATTATATATAATGTATACGATATGTACATTATATATATAATATATATATTATATATGATAGAGATATTATAACTACTGGTGGTGTACACTACCAGTCACCACAAACATGGGTTAAAGTACTAGTATCGTGTAAGTACTAAGTTGAGGTGAATGCGAGTGTTATGCAAGCTTACACCACATCCAAAGGCTTTTTCTTCTGTATTGTCTGCATAATGTGTTTGCCAAGTTTAGTTATATATCTTTATTTTGCAATGTCTGGTTTTATATATTTGCATGCAAATGATGAAGCAATACAAATGTATGATGCTACATTTAGATCAAAGTGCTATTTAGAACCTGCAAAACGTGATGCTTTTTTTGTGGTTCACTTCAACACCTGCAGAGATCAGGCTCTTTTTTCTTACCATTTCTGGAATATTTCCTCTCCTTGCTTCTCTACTGAGGTATATTAATGATAAGGTATGAGTTGGTATTCTATATAAATGTATGGCTCACCTCCAATCAGAATATGTTAATTATAAGATACATGTTATGTAGCCACCCATTGAGTCAGCTACTGTATGTCAGGTTCAAATGATTCCAACCATTGAGAATGTATTTCAGAATCGCTCAGCACTTGAGCAAATGTTTACTAAGTATTAAAAGAGAAGATAAGGGATAAACCGAGTGTGTCACGCTGTTAAAAATATTCACTCTGATATTTTAAATTAGGATCAGTTCAATGACTACTCAAGCAGTGCAGAGGCGCAAGCTCTATTTGAAACCGAAAACTAAAACATAGGAGTTATGAGCTCTCGCTAATGCTGCTGGAAAGCTTTGACTGCAAGGACATAATCAACAGCTGAGTTGGTGATCAATCTGGTGCTCTTTAAAGATATTGATGAAGAAACAACTAAAAGTGAAACAGGTAACCATGGAAGTAGAATAAATTGAGACTTGGAACTGCTAAGTCTAAACTAATCACAAAAAGTAATTTTCGATAGCACATCCTTAACGTGGGACTCACCGAAACATGTGTATATGACAGCAAATAAAGACTCGATGAAAGAGATATGTATATATGACATCATTTGAAGGTGGGCAGGGCTCTCGGAAAGTTATTTCTCACAGCTAACTTGGGCCAACCGAATACGATTACTTGATCACTGGTAAAGGGTGGAGATTCATTGATAAAGATTGTTGACAGTACTTGCAGGTGGCTTAATGTCATTAAATGAGATTTCTTAAAACATTCACAGACGACTGAGGCTCACCAAAGTAATTCTTTATCTGATACTCACAGCTGGCAGAGATTCACTGAAAAAGGTCTTTAAAAAACCTGAAGGTTCATGAGTTTCATTAAAAGCAGTATCTGACATCACTCGCGGGTGACTGAAAATTACCGAATGTGCCCTATCATGATGGTCCCAGATGAATGATATTTACTGAGAAAGAACCCTGACAAGATTTTCAGCTGGCTGAGTTTTATCTTGACAACAACAATATTTTCTGTCAACGTTTCACTTTGCGAGGCTCAGATCTATTATTGCTACATTGCTAGCTCAGAAAAAATAGCTGCTTGTAAATTAACAACAGATGATTATTAACAAACTACTTTTCAGTTTAGAAAATACAGCCTTCTGTAAACTGAATTGCTTTCCTTGCCTTTTTTAGATGTTACATATTGGTGACAGTTGTAATCACCTCATATGGTGACAGTTGTGATCACATCATATGGTGACAGTTGTGATCACATCATATGGTGACAGTTGTAATCACCTCATATGGTGGCAGCTATGATTATCTCATATGGTGACAGTTGTGATCACCTCATATGGTTACAGTTATAATCCTCTCATATGGTAACAGTTGTAATCACCTCATATGGTGACAGTTGTGATCACCTCATATGGTGACAGTTGTAATCACCTCATATGGTGACAGTTGTGATCACCTCATATGGTGACAGTTGTAATCACCTCATATGGTGACAGTTATGATCATCTCATATAGTGACTGTTGTGATCACCTCATATGGTGACAGTTGTGATCATCTCATATGGTTACAGTTGTAATCCTCTCATATAGTGACTGTTGTGATCACCTCATATGGTTACAGTTGTAATCCTCTCATATGGTCACAGTTGTAATCCTCTCATATGGCAACAGTTGTAATCACCTCATATGGTGACAGTTGTAATCACCTCATATGATTACAGTTGTAATCCTCTCATATGGTAACAGTTGTAATCACCTCATATGGTGACAGTTGTGATCACCTCATATGGTGACAGTTGTGATCACCTCATATGGTGACAGTTGTGATCATCTCATATAGTGACTGTTGTGATCACCTCATATGGTTACAGTTGTAATCACCTCGTATGGTGACAGTTGTGATCTCCTCATATGGTGACAGTTGTGATCATCTCATATAGTGACTGTTGTGATCACCTCATATGGTTACAGTTGTAATCACCTCGTATGGTGACAGTTGTGATCTCCTCATATGGTGACAGTTGTGATCATCTCATATAGTGACTGTTGTGATCACCTCATATGGTGGCAGTTGTAATTACCTCATATGGTTACAGTTGTAATCCTCTCATATGGTAAAAGTTGTGATCATCTCATATGGTGACTGTTGTGATCATCTCATATAGTGACAGTTGTGATCACCTCATATGGTGACAGTTGTGAACACCTCACATGGAGACCGTTGTGACCATTTTATGTGGAAACAGTTATGGCCACCGGAGTTATAGTGGTATGCAAAATATACTAACGTAAAGGAGCTGACCAAGTTCCCCTACCTGCTCTCCAAACTCCAAACCCCTTGAGTACTGGCCAATGAAAAAATATTTTTCACAAAAACATGGGTACAGTTCAAGATACAATAAACATACTATAAACTACACAATGTGAGAGTTTCAGGCGTTCTGCTATTCTTGGCTCATCTAGGCTCATTTTATAGTCTTCGTGCGATATTAAGCCCTGCTCCTCAATCAGAGGGCAGATTCGGTAGCCGGACCTCCGACCGACCGGAAGTTCTATTGAGGTTCGTGTCATTAGCCGAGTCGGGGCTTGGCTCGGTTTTAGCATCGGCCGCTATACCTTCTTCTTTCTTCCCTTTTTCGACCTTGGGCCAAATGATCGGCCACCACACTAGCACACAAGATATAGTAGTATATTAGAAATAGTACTATATGAAATATAGTAGTATATAAGATATAGTAGTATATGAGATATAGTACTATATCTCATATAGTACTACATGTATATTGTAGTTCACCCTTATAGCACTCATCACACAGGGCGGGGTGGGAACACTGATCCCTGTTGGTAGCTTCGTAGCTGGGTTTTCCTTTCTTTTGACTGGCCCATCTTCAAGATTTCAAACCTTCACACCCACCATGTGAGTCACCTATGATGCTAATGGTACAGTATAAATTATTAAACTCTTTCTTAGCAAATTGCTATTTTTTAACTTTGTTTGATAAAAATATGTTGGACCTAGTCAGGATGTTCACCTAATAATATAATATTTAAATAAGGCTTTTCATTTGCCTGAATACGTAACATCCGGAACAGACGATTGCATTTGTCTCACAACATCGTGTTGCAAGCACGGCATGTGTCTGTAATAACAAGACACTTGAGACATGTAATACATTTGCTTGACTACGTATAGCTCAGTACGCAGGCTATATTTGATGATACTCTGGAGACGGTTCATTTGGTGAGATGTCATATTGAATGGAAATCTTGATAACAATCTGGAACCGCTGTTGCATTGATGCTGCTTGGAATATCTGTGGGATTTACTCTCATCTCAATATTTCCACTGCTAGTAAAGCTGTCCATGTATCACAATTATATTTATGATTTTAGGTGTTTTATTCATCTTTTTACAAACGGTTTCATCCTGTTCTAATGTTATATTTAGCAGATCAAACGGGTTTGAGGAAACAATACAGACACTCTGCCTCTGCACGAGGTCTGACTTTCGGCCCATTTTGCTCTGAGTATTTAGGTGAAGCCTTAGGACTTGAGTTGACAACAACAATTAATGGAGCTCTTTTGGCATTCTTAGTAAGTAGGACAACTCCTCAGTAAGGTTTGTTATAGATTAAAGATGTTAGCCTGTGCTTGTTGAGTTTATTAGTCCTGTAAGTAGAAGTTTTAGGGCCTGCTTTTGCTTAGTTATATATGAGTCTGGAAGTACTAAAGACAATGACATTCACAAGCTTAAACAAAGAAATGTATTGATTGTAGCTTTAAAATAGATCCTTCTTTCCTCACTGATTTAATATCTTATGGATAACTCCTACGTTTCTTTGATGTTTCGAACAGTTGCAATGTTATGTGATTATCTAACTATCGCAACAAGTACAAAGGCAAGCATAATGAGTTCTTATAGAGAAAGTATTGACAAAAGATGTTTGAAAAAATAGACACATCAGCGTTGACATTCTCTTCTATTCTTCGAATCCATGAACAGTTGAACAGTGAACTCATATGGTTTAGAACCAATCATTTACTCTAACTTCAATCATATTACTTTTATCCGACTTGTTTCATGTGAATCATATGATTTTATCTTGTTGAACATATTTTATATTTAGTTTTTTTTATTTAGTTTCTATTTATACATTGTATACTCTGTTAGTATCTCTTATTAGATTAGAGTTATACAACAGTGCTCTGGTAGACATACAGTTATAGCTGTACAAATCAAATGCTTGAGATCCCAATGCGCAGGTAGATAGCAAACAGCTATAAATGTAGGAACTTATACTACAGTGTTCCTGTAGACGTCAATCAAGAACAGTTTGCATAACTTATTAATATAAAAAGCAAGTTAAACCTAATTCAGTAAGGATGTGCTGAATAGACGTCAAATTGCCGACTACTATTTGGGTTTCTCTGTGAGCCATGCACAAAGTCAAAAACAGAGAGCTGTCTTAACATGATAGATTATGAAGTTCCTTTGAACATACCAGTAAATTCAGCACCACTATAATAATGCATATATATTCTTTCTACTCCGACAGCGTCATTCAGTGATATTACTTTTTTTAACATTCTAAGATGTATGTATAAGCTTAAACAAATTTAAGAAATAACTTATAGTTAGTCAAGGTGTATAGTGTATATAGTGTATATAGTGTATAGTGTATAACGCATAAAGGATTTACTGAAAATATACTCCTGTGTAAGAGCTAAACTCTACCAAACCTCCATTAAAATAAAACATTGATAAGTTGTTATCGAATATTTGCTTAGTGACAGCGAGACATTCTCATGACAACTCTACCATTACAATTGTCTTTTTCATTAGACCGACAGTTTGCTACTAAGGCCAACTTCCTCTATTGTTATAGGAATAAGAGCAACATATGCATTTATAACGATTCGGCATGAAGCTGTAATGCTCAGACAAGTGCTAATGTTGGTTAAGTGTAAGATTTTTATTCCAAAAATACTTGAGGGAGTTAAAAACGGTTTAAATGCTTCTCCGATACAAACTTGTAAAACATAGAGCAATACAAAAGAATAGAAATAGTCAGTTAATAATAAATTAGCATGGACACAAATAGCCATGGAAAAAGACTTATGCATAGTAGAACATAGTAGAACAGTGAAATGGTAAATAACAAACTTAATAATGCAAGTTGAAGTAAAAAAAGTGATTAGTTTTTGAAGAGTGTTCCAGTATACAGGGTGGGTTATGTGTAAGAAATGCATGCTGCACTGATCCAAGCATTCAGCACTCCGTGAGGAAGGCGGTGTCAGACCTGCAACAGAGAGGTATAATAATTCCATAAGAACCAGCTCAAAGTGGAATAATATATAATACTAAAGTGGGTTGTGTTGACAATAGATAAGCATATGCCTGGTGATGCATTATCGGAAGCCATCACCTGAGATCTTAATAAATTTTTTTACCGTTTTGAAGCTTCAATAACCGAGCTCTTCCCTTATGACAAACCTCTTTGGTGTATGATAAAATGTTTTATTGCATTTATTTGAAGGTCACCGATAAACTAATAATTACCATGTCAGTCACATATTGCTGACAGCGTTATAGATAGATAACTCCAAGTTTATGGACACCCATTAGACTAAACCATTGCATATCAAATACCCAATAAATAATAAGTATGCACTATAGTTGTACCCTTAGACTCAGGTTACACTCCCAGACTCAGGTTACACTCCCAGACTCAGGTTACATTCCCAGACTTCGGTTACACTCACAGACTCAGGTTACACTCCCAGACTTCGGTTACACTCCCAGACTACGGTTACACTCCCAGACTACGGTTACACTCCCAGACTACGGTTACACTCCCAGACTATGGTTACACTCCCAGACTATGGTTACACTCCCAGACTACGATTACACTCCCAGACTACGGTTACACTCCCAGACTCCGGTTACACTCCCAGACTCCGGTTACACTCCCAGACTCCGGTTACACTCCCCGACTCCGGTTATACTCCCAGACGCTGATTACACTCCCAGACCCAGATTACACCTTATGTAATCCCACTCTAACACAACTAAATAGCAAAAATCTCAAAACAAAAAGAAGGTTATATTGAAGTAAAATATATTTTAAAAGCCATGTGTAGTCAAATATCAACTTAGGTGTACTTTTGACCCCAAGATGACCTCAAGTCTCATAACTTTCTTGACCAAGCATGCCCATACCTCACTCTTTGAGTCTCTTCTTAGTGTGATGTTGTGCAAGGCCTCAACTGATGGATTATGGCTAGACCTCAAGTTTTCCAAGTCACATCTGTGTATTTTAGAATCTGATTTGTAGATTTTTCTAAGGCTACGAGATTTCAAGGAATCTTTTCCTGCAAATAAAAAATTTATAGAAGTCTCACTGCAGCCATGAATTGATGTAAGAGAAGCAAATGCAACAGATATTGCAACACCATAACATCATATCAGTTTTAAGACAATTACTAATAACACCTGTCAGAGCTGACTTGAGGTCCATCCATGAGTAGCTGTAGCGATTGCGAGAGCCTGGTCCTGTGCTGCCAGCCGAGCTGTTGGAAGAACTGCTTGGGGCTAAAGAGATTACTGAATAGGGTCGCTTTTTAGGCTCTTCAAACACCTCACTGAGATCAAGGGAGTCCATGGAATGTCGTTTGTCTGTTTACAAAAAAGAATACTTTACTAATCAAAACAGCGCAGCACTAAAGAGGTTTTAGGAATGTTAACAAAATCGGCTAGAGATAAAGGTGAGAGACCAATTAATATGCGAGTGGGCAAAAAGTCAAACGACATACATGTAAACAACAGGTCTAGAAATATGTGACCTAAATGTATATTTGAGAAGTGTGTTACGTAAAGGTAGGTATGAGAGGAATGTTACCTAAAGGTAAGTCTGAAAGGTGTGTTACCTAAAGGTAGGTCTGAGAATTGTGTTACCTACAGGTAAGTCTGAGAGGTATGTTGACTAAAGTCGGGTTTGGTAACTCACATTCTAAGTTGATTATTTTGCGATTGCGATTAATTTAATCATATCTGACAAATGACATGATGGAAAGCTTCAATGAAAGTTTTCTAGTACTAGCCGCAGGGGGTTTATCTGATTTTGATGACGCACAGTAATTTCTGATTTACTGATTGCAGATGACTGCTCTTTTTAACAAGTTAAGGAGTTGTTTTCCCTACATGCAAAATGTGAACTTTTGTTTACAGCAGAAAACTGTCTCGTAGCAACTGCTGAAAAGCGCTTGAAAGCAGTGCAGCAAGAAAAATAGGTTTGCTGTGGGCTTACCAGTGACAGGAGTACAAGTGACAGGAGTACGAGTGACAGGAGTACCAGTGACAGGAGTACCAGTGATAGGAGTACCAGTGATAGGAGTACCAGTGACAGGAGCACGAGTGACAGGAGTACCAGTGACAGGAGTACCAGTGACAGGAGTACCAGTGACAGGAGTACCAGTGACAGGAGTACCAGTGATAGGAGTACCAGTGATAGGCGTACCAGTGACAGGAGTACCAGTGACAAGAGTACCAGTGACAAGAGTACCAGCGACAAGAGTACCAGTGACAAGAGTACCAGTGACAGGAGTACCAGTGACAGGAGTACCAGTGACAGGAGTACCAGTGATAGGAGTACCAGTGACAGGAGTACCAGTGACAGGAGTACGAGTGACAGGAGTACGAGTGACAGGAGTACGAGTGACAGGAGTACGAGTGACAGGAGTACGAGTGACAGGAGTACCAGTGACAGGAGTACCAGTGACAGGAGTACCAGTGACAGGAGTACGAGCAATTTGAAAGTAATTTAGCCGGTATTACTGCGCATTGTAGTGCTAAATATCAAGGGATAGTAAGAAACTGCCTCGATTATGCTCTTTTAAAAAATGTAAGAGAGGTTAGAAATTGCTTACATTAGGTCAAAAAGGACTACCTTCTTAAAAAGTATATGAAATGATTTTTGTATGCGTGTCTTGCTGACAGCTGAGATCAATCCCTCCAAAATCCATTCCTAGTTTACTCCTAAACTAGCCTGGAACATCAGATAAGAAGTTACCTAAAGGTTTGTTAAGGCTCGGTATAAACCTGTCTTGTATATTGTCAGCGCTCTTTCTCAGCTCGAGGCTTGGCTTGTGACCAACACCCATGCTCGAGAGCTCACTCTGTTTTGATTCTCGGCTTTTTAAAGCCTGTTTCCATAACAGGCGCTCGATAGCAGTGACCCAACGATTCTTTAGTTGTATGGAGCTTGCTTGAAAACTCCAACTTTCACCAGTTCTCTTTCGAAACCATATGCCGAACCTCATGCCTCCTTCACCGACATTCTCCGTTAGACCAATATCAGCGGTCTGCAATAGAAGAAGAACATCCTTAATGAACTGGATTTGTGACGTCCTTAGCGCTACCAGAGAATGTCGCAATGAAAGCTTATACTCAAAAGTAAATATTATTTTGCAAGTAAGACCGAGGCCGCTTGTATATGACTCCGAAACAAACACTCGATGCTGCCCTGCCCATTTTGCACTGCGCTTAACACCAGCAAGAGTTTTTGTGAATTATGTAAGCGTATGGCTCTCCTAAGATCTCAATGCCAACATGACAATTTTAACACAAAGGAAGCCATGCTCACACTATCAAGAGATAAAACACTTGAGAATTGTGTAAATACTTGGGAATTAAGCGCAAAACACACACGACTAGAGCAGTGAGATCGCTCACAAAACCATTGCTTCATTCCAGTCAGCACTCTAGCAAATCACGCTTATAACAGGAACTGCACGCCTCCTAACCGCTGCCTCTTGAGATCGTGCGATTGCAACACTTTGAGCTGCTGACACTGTCATGTTAGTGCTGAGAATTACAACTGAGAATCAAACAGTTTCAGCAGGTGATTATTGCTGTTCGCTAAGATGCCCAGCAATAGAATTTGCACACTCATTCGCGCATTCTATAGAGCAATATTAGCGCTCGCCCCATTATTCACAGTCTGATGAATATTCCACTTTCTACTCCTTATCTATAGCAGTAAACCCTGCGCTGGGAGTAACTCAAGCCAACATTCTATTCATTTGTCTCAACTTTAAAAAAAATCGCAGCTTGTTCGCAAGCATTCTAAAAGGTTATTTAGTGAAACAGAAACGCGGAGCGCTGACTTATACGCCAACGGCAGCATAGACCGGACTCTTCAGCAACACTTAGAACAGTGATCAGAGATGTACTAGTCGTAAACCCATATTTGTATACCGCTTGAGCCTCTCGACATAAGTCTGGTACTCCTTTAGAGAGAAGCCTTTAAAAGCCAACTGACCAAAATTTATTTTAATAGTGTGCTATAACGTGATGGTTTATCTGTCTATTGGGAGTTGTCTACTTTTATTCTACCAAACCGCTTCACCAGGTTTTTCAAGTATTTCATGAATTACTCAGAGATGACTGGTATTCAAGAATCTAAGACCTGAATAGTTTCTATTTTGTAAGATACAAATCAGGACCTAACAAACAAATAGTTGACTCTTCTGTAAACTTTACCTGTGGTCTTATTCTACGGTATATCATTTTGACCGACCATTTCTGGTCTCTTCTACCCAAGAGGTATGCATTGTGAAGTTCAACTTTGTATATATTGTAGTGGAGTTTCCAAATGGAGTTTAAAATAGCTTTGTTTTTAAATTAGCTAAACATGTATTCAAAGTCTCTATTTTATAACTTAACATCGAGGAAAAGTTAGCAAGACTTAACTTCTGTGAGCATGAGAATCTACATTTGCTCTCTAAGTATAGTAGCTGAATATACACATATAGTTTCATCGATAGTATTAGTAGGATATGTGCAGACTATTAGAAATGATGAGGTTGCAACCATGTGACCAGTAGTAATACAACCCTGTGACCAAACAGTAGTTATACAACCCTGTGACCAAACAGTAGTCATACAACCCTGTGACCAAACAGTAGTCATACAACCCTGTGACCAAACAGTAGTCATACAACCCTGTGACCAAACAGTAGTCTGACAACCCTATGACCAAACAGTAGTCTGACAACCCTGTGACCGAACAGTAGTCTGACAACCCTGTGACCGAACAGTAGTCTGACAACCCTGTGACCAAACAGTAGTCTGACAACCCTGTGACCAAACAGTAGTCTGACAACCCCGTGACCAAACAGTAGTCTGACAACCCTGTGACCAAACAGTAGTTTGACAACCCTGTGACCGAACAGTAGCAATACAACCCTGTGACCGAACAATAGCAATACAACCCTGTGACCGTACAGTAGCAATACAACCCTGTGACTGTACAGTAGCAATACAACCCTGTGACCGTACAGTAGCAATACAACCCTGTGACCGAACAGTCGCAATACAACCCTGTGACCGAACAGTAGCAATACAACCCTGTGACCGAACAGTAGCAATACAACCCTGTGACCGAACAGTAGCAATACAACCCTGTGACCGAACAGTAGCAATACAACCCTGTGACCGAACAGTAGCAATACAACCCTGTGACCAAACAGTAGCAATACAACCCTGTGACCGAACAGTAACAATACAACCCTGTGACCAAACAGTAACAATACAACCTTGTGACCAAACAGTAGCAATACAACTCTGTGACCGAACAGTAGCCATAAAACCCTGTGACCATACAGTAGCCGTAAAACCCTGTGACCATACAGTAGCCGTAAAACCCTGTGACCATACAGTAGCCGTAAAACCCTGTGACCATACAGTAGCCGTAAAACCCTGTGACCATACAGTAGCCGTAAAACCCTGTGACCATACAGTAGCCATAAAACCCTGTGACCATACAGTAGCCGTAAAACCCTGTGACCATACAGTAGCCGTACAACCCTGTGACCATACAGTAGCCGTACAACCCTGTGACCATACAGTAGTCGCACAACCCTGTGACTATACAGTAGTCGTACAACCCTGTGACCATACAGAAGTCGTACAATCCTGTGATCAAACAGTAGTCGTACAATCCTTTGATCAAACATTAGTCGTACAACCCTGTGACCATACAGTAGTCGTACAACCCTGTGACCATACAGTAGTCGTACAACCCTGTGACCATACAGTAGTCGTACAACCCTGTGTAGTCGTACAACCCTGTGTAGTCGTACAACCCTGTGTAGTCGTACAACCCTGTGTAGTCGTGCAACCCTGTGTAGTCGTACAACCCTGTGTAGTCGTACCACCTTGTGTAGTCGTACAACTCCGTGTAGTCGTACAACCCTGTGTAGACATACAATACTGACCTAATGCTAGTCATACATCAGTTTGCTAAAACTAATCATACACTAGTGTCATCTAACTGTAGTCATATGTCAACCGTACAAGTCAAACTTGAAAGACTGGATTACCTTTAGACTGCTTTTGTATATATACTCGTCTCTGCCCGCACCAATTCTCTTTGTTTTCGCAATGATTAGCAGATGTTCGAAGAGAAAAAGATGGCGGGTCCCCTTTTTCTTATTTTTAAAGACAACAAATTCATTTTGCATTAACAGGGTTCCTTGCTCTTGGAGGTTCACATCACAACCCTGCAATGAGTACAAAGAGAGTTAACAGGGTTCCTTGCTTTTGGAGGTTCACATCACAGCCCTGCAATGAGTACAAAAAGAGTTAACAGGGTTCCTTGCTCTTGGAGGTTTACATCACAGCCCTGCAATGAGTACAAAAAGATATAACAGGGTTCCTTTTTCTTGGAGGTTCACATCACAGCCCTGCAATGAGTACAAAAAGAGTGGGCGCGTAAGAGTGCACCGTGGGTCTGAGAATTCTCAATAGCTGAGAGGTCTTTCAATCATATTAGAGTGTAAAAAGAAGAGACTTTAGCTGATTTGAAATATTCTTAAAGCTACCTGAAGAGAATCCATGGCAAGCAAATCATTGCCATGCTGAAGATAAAACCGCACCATCTCTTCAGCAGCTACGAGCTCCCGATGCTCAGGGTCGGTCTCTGGACACTCTTTGAGCACCTGTTTGAGGATGAGTGCGTACTTTCCCATTCTCTGCACCGGTTTGAGTAGGTAACTCGAGAGATCCATCTTGTCTCCTAGGATGGCCTGCTGCTCCTATACAATAAAAACCACACCTGCTGCTACTAGATAGTAAATACCACACCTGCTGCTACTATATAGTAAATACCACACTTGCTGCTACTATATAGTAAGTACCACAACTGCCTGCTACTAGATAGTAAATACCACGCCTTCAATTACAAGATAGTAAGAGTACCTTCCATGTTTCATTGATTTGTTGGTTGTTAGCTGCCCCCATCTTGTTTTTAATTACGTATATCTAGGGTTTATTTTTGTGACAATTTGAAGTTTTGAATTACAGATTAATTCTATAATAACTAGCTAAGTCAAGCATAAAGAAATTTGCTCGGCCAATTATTATCTACTACTTGGTGTGAACAGTTCCTTGCTATGGGCAGCATATTTCAAATAGCCGTATAATGACAACGAATTCAAAATCATCTTTTCAGTGCAGCATTTTTTCTTTGAATAAGTCTTCCAGTTGATATCACTAAGAAACAATAGGGCTGTAGCTATTAATGGCAAAAAAAACAAAGTATCAATGAGTGACACATTTTTATAACGATTGCGAGCATTCAAGTGAAGCCCTTTTGGTGATGTAACAATTGTGTATGAATAAAGCATTGATGATTTGCAGCTGCTGGTGCAGGCCACTGAGCGTACAGTAAACTACTTTCAAGACTCCAGCAGGGAACCTGCCATTTAACATCTATTTATTAGCTTAATAAAACCAAAGTAGCTCGTGTAACGATCTGCTCAAGTGCTGCAGAAAAGCATGGCTAGCAGCAAGCTCAAGCAGCGAAGCTCTTTTAAAGTCATTTCATCAATTTGTAAAATTAACCAAAGGAATGCGTGACCCTAAATAGCTCCAGTTATCTTGCTGGTACAAATAGGGCAGGTGACAGCGGCAGCAGGTTGACCGCAAACCGCCTGCTTGTTTACAAGAGAAATGATAGCAATCTTAAACTCGACACTTGAAAGGAAAGTTATTGCACTGATTAGGCAATACAACAATAGGGAGCTGGCATTTGTTAAAACCTTGTTTCTCCAACTCGCCTCCGCTGATAAAAAAAATTAACACATTCTAAAAGCTGAATTCCAGAGGTATTGTGTTTGATATGGCTCGCTGTTATCATTGTGAGTAGAGAAGCTTTTGTCAACTTCTGAATAGGAACATACCTTGAAAAATGCTGCACCGTACTCAAACATGAGGGAGTCAGACTTGGGCTTGTTCTTATTGTAGAGAGTGTACATAAAGAACTGCGATTCCTACAAACAGGAAAGACATCAGTGCCATGCATCTGGTACATTACGAGTCCCACGCGTGTGACACCTACACCTGATGCGTGACAATTCTGCAGTGTCAGATGTGAGGCATACTGTGACCCTTCAATAGGTGACATACAGATGTGTGACCCTCTAATTGCGGTTACCCGAGACATAGGTGTGAGGAATTCTGTCGTTTCAAATTGCTTGTGAAAAACATTGTATCTGTAAGCAGTAGGTCAGGTATCGCATTACTTGCACACGGAGTAGCTGTCAGCAATCCATCCGCTAAATTGAAGCAACTTGTTTCTGCTTCTAGCTGACCCATAGCAGATAGCAATAATGCTTTTGGTAACATCATTTATTTCCGCTTTCTTGTATTTCATGGCATATTTTAGTTAATGAAAAAAAAAATTTAGATTGGATATGAATATGACATGCATGTGTTGCTGACACTGGTTTTTCACTTGTAATCTCTATTTGCTGATGACATATATACAAGTAGGCGATAATCAACCATTGGTGTGTGTATATAGGTCAGTGGCATGCCAACTCGCACTGCGATCCTCTTAGGAACTGTCACTTCATAAATTTTCGGTAACAATACAACACAAAACCCTTACACAAATAATGTAGATGTGGTACAGGTATGCACACAACCCTTACAAAAATAATGTAGATGTGATACAGGTATGCAAACAACCCTTACACAGGCGTGCACACAACTCTTACACAGAGAAATGTAGATGTGATACAGGTATGTGCACAACCCTTACACAGATAATGTAGATGTGATACAGGTATGCACACAACCCTTACACAAGATATGTAGATGTGATACAGGTATGCAAACAACCCTTACGCAGATAATGTAGATGTGATACAGGTATGCAAACAACCCTTACACAAGATATGTAGATGTTATACAGGCGTGCACAGAACTTTTACACAGGGAAGTGTAAATGTAATACAGGTATGCACACAACCCTTACACAGATAATGTAGATGTGATACAGGTATGCACACAACCCTTACACAGATAATGTAGATGTTATACAGGTATGCACACAACCCTTACACAAGTAATGTAAATATGAGAAAGTCATGGTATTTCTATTTGTATATGATACTTGACACGTTGAGTTATGTTCCTCAGGTATTACTTATACGATGCTTGAAATGCTATTACTTACATGCTTGAGAAAATACTGGCCAATTTTGAATGGCTCGTTCTCACATTTTGCGATGTCTTCCAGAAAGTAGCGATCGTGAAACTCATAGATCTTTTCAATGTTTCCAAATATTACTGCTCTTTTTCCTCTTAGTGTCTGCGGCACATCCTCTCGGGCCAACTCAGGAATGTAGTTCTCTACTACTAGTCTCAGAGATAATGCATAGTCCCTCTCCGTCTGTACTGCACCGTAAAGTAACAACTACATTAATTTCCTTTACTGGATCTATAGTTTCAATCAGCCGCATCTTCACAGGCTGCACTTGTGCTCAACTTGCCATTGTATACAATTGAGGATTCTACAGCGTATTTACGTGCCTCAAACAATCTAGAATCGGCTAATCACCTGTAGATCACTGCTGACTCATCACTAGCTGTGTTTACTACCAAATGACCATTACAGTGTCCACTACCAGCTAAGCGTGGCCCTAACAACGTCAACCACCACTAATAGTCAGCACAGCTTCAGCAGTGACCTTGATGGATGTCAACCACCCACTAATAGCAAGCACAGCTTCAGCAGTGACCTTGATGGATGTCAACCACCCACTAATAGTCAGCACAGCTTCAGCAGTGACCTTGATGGATGTCAACCACCCACTAATAGCAAGCACAGCTTCAGCAGTGACCTTGATGGATGTCAACCACCCACTAATAGTCAGCACAGCTTCAGCAGTGACCTTGATGGGTGTCAACCACCCACTAATAGTCAGCACAGCTTCAGCAGTGACCTTGATGGATGTCAACCACCCACTAATAGTCAGCACAGCTTCAGCAGTGATGGCAACTAGCAAGACTACAGCTAGAAACACCAAGACTGACGGAAATATACATGTATATCACTTCATAAGTGGACAACAAGCAGCCATTGGCAGCAATTGCAGCAATAAGTATTTGAATTTTTAAGCAAGTACAAGACAAGACTAGTAGAGCGAAGTAACTACTAACCCAGCTCATCCATGATATGGGCAAGGGTTACACGTGCCTTGACTTGAGACTCAGTTAGCCTCAGGTCTGCCATAGATGTGCACCTCTGAGACGGGAGCACCCTTCTATGCATCAGGTGCGAGTTGACTGGTACAGGGGTCCAGCCATTCTCCGATTGATGTCGTCTTCCAAAGCGAGGTAATATGCTGTCATCAATGACATTCTCTTCTGGTAGACTAAAGCAGAGAAAAACCTTATCACAAACTGATAACAGAAACAAGCAAATTCGTTGTTCTCACTTTTTCATTTTAGCTGCCTTAAACCGCTGCCCTAAACCACTGCTGCCCTAAACCGCTGCCCTAAACCGCTGCCCTAAACCGCTGCCCTAAATCGCTCGCTGCCTTTGCGAGATTAAAATTACTCTCAAGCCTAGGCTAAATGACCTTATCTTATGTTATCACATGTTTAGTTATTTCTTGAGAGATAGACTAGCCCAGGACTCGCCCATGGTATTTTGAACCCAGTGGTGAAAGGGTTGACAGTGAGCTCAATTAGCAGAAGAGACCACATGTAGTACAACTAGCTCATCATGCAAAGACTGCATTGTAAGATGGCAGACTTTATTACCCAAATTACAAGTATAAACTTGATAAGTTGAAACTGATTTACACCAACTGTCAAACCTGAAACCCTCAGAGCTATAAATAAATGTAATCCGGGAGTACGAGGAGACCAACATTATAGCAGTTTGTACAATACTGATTTTAAGGTGTTTGCATGTGATCAGCACACGCTCAATATATTTGCTTTTAGTTTTATATTATCAATAACATATTTAGGCCACACACGAACAAGGACGATGTCACCAAAAATAACTGATGTAGACAAGCATTGTCGATCAAAGCGCTAGGTCTTGTAAGATTTTCCCATAACAAAGAGTCACACAGATATGAGCCATACAGATACGTTTCATACTGTTATGCGTTATGCAGTTATATTCTATATATGGTAGAAGCACTCACCTGGGGAGACTGTCAGTACTGCTGGTGACCAGGCTTAATGTCTTATCCATTCGCTGCACCTTAAGGAGACGAGAGGCGCTTCTTTCTGTGATTGTGCCATCTGAGCTGTCTGATAGAGCCCTTGGCGAGCCAATTACGAGGGATTCACGGCTGCTTGAAATAGAGGCTTCTTTTGCCGAATGCTCGGGTACTTCTGACACGGAATGCCTTTTCGCCAGCTCATCTGTTACTTTCCAGTTTTTGGTAAAGTTGGACCAAGATGTTGTGAGTGCTGAGGTAAAGCCATGGAATGACTTTCTTTTTTGCATAGCTTTTTGTTGTTGCCTTGTAGATAAAATAGGTGAAATTTTAGATTGGTCCTTGCAAGCAACAGGTAGGTTAGTCACATTTGGTTCGGTAGGCCTAGTGTTAATGCGAAGAGTTTCAGAGTTATTCTCATCTTCTTCCTCATAGAAAGCGTTGTCTTTTAGTATTATGTCATCAAAAGTCACTTTGGAAGTATCTTCACTCGAAGAAATAGAATCGTGAGTATTTTGCGAGCCATCTGAAATAGGAAAGTTTTGCTGGTCTTGTAGTTCTGGAGGAGCAAAAACCACATGTCCATCTTCCATACTCGGGCTTTCTATAATTAGACTTTCATGGTTCAGATGTGTTTGCTCGAGTGGAATAATGACTTCAGCGGTTTCTAGGAATTTATCTCCCCTGTAAACTGCATCGCATTTATCACTATCCCCACTAGATGCGTCGCATTCAATAAGATATAAGTCTACTTGTGTGCTCTCGGTGCACCCTTTCTCTTTTCCTTTGTCTTCCTCCAACTGTGTCTGAATATGCGTCTGTCCGGAAGTATCCATTAGTGAAGGTGCAAGATTCTGTCCACACGCTTCGACTGCACAGTCACAGGTCAGCTGGACATCAGCAAATGCTGTCACTTCTCCAATCGCCTCATCAACCATGTCATCTTCGAAGGACTGTGATCGACGCTTTAAAGCTGCCTTACGCTTGCTGCACTTTGTCATTAGCGCTGGGGTAGCTGGTGCCGATTGTGAATTTTGTGGATCGTGCGATAATCTAGCCTCGGGTTCATCAGACTGTCGATAGAGAGAGTTGGAAGGAGTAGGATAGATAGCTTGTTGTGCCCGCACTATGCCCTCTAGTCTTACTTTTGCCAGGTGTCTCGTCTCACTACACCTTCTCTTAGCAACCTTGCAACGCTCAGCCAATTTACGGTTCGATAGGAACCTTGCCTCTCGGCTGATTTCGTCAAAGACAGTGTCATCGATCAGAGTCTTTTGATCCATAAAACTTTTTAAACCTGAGGCTAAAAGCTCGAGAGCCTCGTGTGTCATCGGATTTTCCATTGGATCTTGAGAAATGAATTTCATGACTTCAAGCGCCCAATCATATGTCTAAAAAAACACTAGATGCATAAAAACTACGACAAGGCTTGTTGAATGATGTAAGGCAATAAAGTTTAGCCAGAATGGCTAGGAACGCCTGTAGCTAACGAAAACACTTACAGGACAGCAAAAGCCTGATGCATGGCGCCTCCTTTCACTCCCTCCTACTGCCTAGCTGCCCCAATTAGTTATACTCAATTGAATAAGATTTCAACCTGCCAATTCTATTGTGCTTTGACACGGCGCACGCTCATACGACTGCCAAGTTAGTTTTGCCAGTTGTCCGTGTTAATTCCCAATATGCAACAACAACTCTGTACAAAATACCAAATCGACTGTCAAGTAATTGCTCCCACCTGCTCGCGTGCTTCAACTACATGTTAAAGTTCACGTAGTGCAAAAGTGAGAATAGGGAAAGCTGTAGCCAATCAACTGCGCATTATATTAGATAACAATATATGATTGTCCTTCTTAGTAAAAACACTCTCCTTCTGTAGTCGAACCTTTGACCCTCTAAGAACAGCGAGCGATGAGACGCGAATAACAAGACTTTAAGCCTTCCGTGAGAAACGCGGAATGAGTCAGTTAGCGAGCAAATGTTCTGCCTGATGAAAGAGTGCGAGATTAGCTTGTTTGACTGAGAGTGCCTTACAGAATAATAACCTACTCATAGATGGTGCCAAATACGATAGAGCGTGGCATTGTTTGCCAGTCACCTGTATTGTCTTTGAACCGCAAGATAAGACGCATTGCCCTGTTGTAAAGATACCCATTCAGTGCCAGGCTCAGCTCTCTCATACGATATTGCTCCATAGCGCCTATTGGCTTAGATTTAATCATAACGATGCCCTGATATGTTCTTTAATGACAGTAACCCTGGCTTTATGTGTCAAAGTGATGCGCTATAAACAAAACTGGAGAGCAAAGCAAAAACTCTGGCATGCTCAACTGGTTAGAATGAAACTCGGTACTAGAGAGGATGCAGCCAACTATTCTTACCCTTAGCAAGGAAAAAAGAACTTTGATGTGTAAATAGGAAGACTGTGTACAACAGCAAGCTGTTTGCTATTCACGTACAAGTGTTACGAATAAGCGCTGCCTCCGCACATCCTATCCTATCACCTGCTTTAGGCTGTCAGTTTGAACCAATGACAAGCAATGGCAAGTTGCTCCATATGCAACACTTTTGCTCTAGTTACACAGAGCGGCTGTCCGGAGTCTCTTACTAGGCGAGGAGTTGCCCTTCCTCTAACTACATGGTGTTTATGTTAGACATGCCTTCACACCAAGGTATTTACTCCCTATTAACAATCGAGTAGATAAATTTACCAGCTTCTAGTTCTAAATAGACACATGCGCACACCTGTTGACAGCGCTTATATAACAAAGACTACCAGAAGATCCAGTCTAGCTTTAACCAACATGTGGCAGAATTAAAGATTTGTGCTTGAGCAATTAGCTATGCTAGCTATTCTTATAGCAATACTTGCTATAAGAATAGCTATGCTAGCTGTTCTCATAGCAATACTTGCTATAAGAATAGCTATGCTAGCTATTCTTATAGCAATACTTGCTATAAGAATAGCTATGCTAGCTGTTCTCATAGCAATGCTTGCTAAACCAGTTCTGCATGACAACATAATCAGAGCCTCTGTTAACTCAGTTTAACAAAGCATTAGACACCCGACCTGCGAGTTGAGTGATTGAGGAGTTGGCCAACCATTGTTGAGGCTACAAGCCCTTGTCATATTTGATGTATGAAACTATTGAAGTATCACGGGCAAATGTCCTACCAAATATGTATCTGGGGCGTAGAACTACTTATTCTCACAATAGAACTACCATCTATGTAGACAATAGAACTACCATCTATGTAGACAATAGAACTACCATCTATGTAGACTCATCCCCACCTATTTCTCAGGTCACAAGCTCAAAATTGAGATGTAAAGCTCCACTCAAGCCAAAGGTAAGACAGTTACCTTTTCAAGTCTGGTGTAGCACTCATAGGTCCTTGCTACAGAATTGCTCGTCTTATCTGACAGCGAGGATATGAAGGCGAGTTCAGTGTGTAGTTTAGTAGTCAGTTGCCTCAACCACTCAATGGGCTGCTTAGGTGTCTCTACAATCCTCTCGAGGCTCTTCAATAACTCCGTACCATGCGCCAGGAGTTTCTGCTCAGATATAGAGAGCCTCTCATTGAGTAACCATCTAGAGATGCGTCCCAGTTTTACCAGCAAATAGGAGAGCTATTGCTAGCTAGAGCTAAGGGCTGGCATAAAGCTCTTCAAATGCAAACACTATCTCTGTATGGCGAGTCAAGGTAAACAGCAGTCCAACTAAATACTAATGTCAACAGCCTGCAGCTCCTGTTCCATTAGAAAAAGAATAATATGACAAATCCTATTCACAGTGTCTTAACATAAACAATGAGATAATGAGCTCTGC
This sequence comes from Watersipora subatra, assembly GCF_963576615.1. Classification (NCBI taxonomy): domain Eukaryota; kingdom Metazoa; phylum Bryozoa; class Gymnolaemata; order Cheilostomatida; family Watersiporidae; genus Watersipora; species Watersipora subatra. The sequence continues at coordinate 75,515,807 of NC_088710.1, forward strand.
TTAAGGCAATATCTATCTTAAAGTGCAACATACTTGACTTTCAAGGCACTCAGACAATAATTGGGACACGATAAAAAAACCAGAACTAATTTAGGGAAAAATATTGTATACAGTAAACAGATTGAATACAGTATTCTATACAGTAGAGCCTAATTATAGCGACAAAATGAATTTATCCTGAAGCCATTTCAGTAGCAAAGAGGTATGAAAAGGAGATCTTGTTCCTTTACTCACATTACTGACTACAGCTGTTCCTCTACTCACATTTCTGACTACAGCTGTTCCTCTACACACATACTGACTACAGCTGTTCCTCTACACACATCACTTACTACAGCTGTTCCTCTACTCAACTGTCTAACAGATCAATATTAATTGATGTACATGTATTTGACTATTCTGTAATGTGTAAAAATGAAAGTACTGTGTGGGTACTAAAAAAGAACTCTAAGTAGAGGATTATATGTAAATCCGTTGGTTTGACAAAAGAAATCCTGCTTGTGGATTCCTCCTACCCTTTCTCCCACCCAACAAAAAATATCCCGCTCTTGTCATTGTAAATTATACAGTCAGTTTTTATGGTGTTCAATAAACTGTTTTAAAGAAGGATGGGAAGAGGAGTTACACAATTGCTTAGAGATCGTTATCAATCAGTACCTAACAGAGTAGTGATTTTAGTGCTATTATTGGTCAGCTGCCAGTTATCATCTAGTTCAAACTATGGTCCAGTCATTCATATACTTACTTAGCACACTGGCTTTATTTGACAGAAGCAAATGGACATCTATTGACACAGAGGTATTGTTTGATCCATAAGTAGAGTGGACAACTTCTGTAGTTAACGGATAGTTTAACAGAAACTAAGTCCCAACCCAAACGTATGAGTAGACAAATCCAACACAAACAACCCCTCCTTTATCTACTATTGTAGGTAAATAAGAACTACTAATATTCAATTGCATTTTCTTTTCTCGATGCAACCAGGATGGTCTTTGGCTAGGCTCACTTGCTTTGTAATGTGTTCCTCACAGAGAATGAAGCTATAGTAACAAGTTCAGTCAGAAGACCAAACTGAATTGATTTGGAATGGAATTTACCTCAATGATTAATATATTAGGGAACATTTGTACAAATTTCTCAATTTTTGACAATTGCCCTGATATGAACTTCCAATAGGTGATCTCAGAATAAACCGGTTCCTTTTTGGTATCTCAGAAGCCATCCCTATGCATACTGACTTGCCTTCAAGGAGTGGGAAATGATTCATTCTATGGGATAAAGTTAACAGGCCTGTTTAAAAGGACCCGCTGAACAATGAGGTTTTAAAGGCTATTTTATAGTTGTGTTTAGTTCTCAAGCTATCAGCCATCTTTGATTGCTATCCCTACTGTCATCTATCTGCGCATATACTAAACAAATACAATGAAACTGATAAGATCTATAGTTAGAGATGCGCTTATCGTAAAAACTCATCAGGTATACAAAGTCAGAATGGAAGCTGTTTTCCAGTTATAAATATCAAAGGTTGAACGTGAAGCTTCAAATAGCAAAACTTGGTAGAATGAGCAAGAGTAGAATCAACAGTTGAGTAACACAGAATTCTTGCTGCCATCTTACGCTGACTATTAGTCATGGACACAGTGAGTGGCAGCTGCTTTTAGTGTCAGCTAGTTTAAAGGAACAACTACTTTTGGCGGGGTGTCTCAACGCATTTGATCTCTCAACAAGTGAATACTGAATATTATTGATAGCTATCACTTTACTCACCCTCACTGGCGGCTCTGTCTTTGAAAACTTCTCTACTTGTTCTCTCGCTGCCTTCAGGGTGCTGCTGCATTGTCGGCAGTTGTTGATAAGCTCATGTGCGCTCTTTAGCAGCATCAGCATCTGCAAGTAAATGATTCAATCTGCAACACTTGTTTGGTACAACGAGTTGTTAACACTTGCGGCGTGGACATAGGCAGCGTGTAAGTCGACACGTTGTACAGTAAGCATAGGACGACATTTAGGAAAAAAGAGTGCATCCAGAGTTGCTCTGCTTAAAGCTACAGATATCATTAGTTACCATTACCTTAGTTATTTCCTCAATGTTGTACCAGAGGTTTTTGTATCCATACAATGCGGCAAGTCTGTCCTCTGCTAACTCTTTTAGTTTCGTGACATTTGTTGTCAGCAAGACTAGGGTGTCAAATGCCTTGATCAATGAGCTAAATGGTAGAAACACAGAGAGAATGACTCAGTATGCTTGAACTTAGTCTTAGTTCCCTCCTAGTCATAAACAACCTGATTATAACACAGAGTTCATTAGGCAACTCTCTGGCAGAGTTACCATCTTAAACATGGCATATCAGATAAATAAAATAGTTTATATTCGCCAACTCTCAGGGTTTTTTAGATCTTATTTTGTGTTGGCTGTTTGAGCAAGTTCTAGGAAAGCTTTGCAAAGTCTCCCCACACATACACATATATGGTATTTCATTATTATAATTTCAGGGAGTCATTATGGAAGCAAGTTATGACAGACATGAATGTTCTCAATAGATTGGTGAATTGGCCTCTGACTGCAATTCTGAGGGAAGGAGGAGAGTTGATAATGATGCCTGCATTCATCTGATTATTAACCAAAAATATTTCACTCGCTGTAAGTTCAAGAAGCTAGTTTAAGGTTGATTGTATCATGAGACTAGCTTCCTTTTAAATAAACAACCACGAGCAGATTACTCCAAAAGAACTAGCAGCACTACAACTAACCTGTAGATTTCGGCACCTCGTGTAAGCATTTCTATACGCTTCAAGGTGATACTCGTTTCTGAGTTAGTGTGCAAAAGAGTTGACAGAAGAGGTCGTTGGGCAGGCACAGGAATACAGCCTCCAGAACTCTGTGCATTATCTTTATATTTACACATTGAGAATTGACAATGACGGTCATTTTGCTGACTCTCTGTAGCTTGTGCCAAGGTTGAATGATGATGCTGAGGTATAGGGTGGTCAGAACATCTCAGGGAAGATCTAAGTCTTGGAACTGCTTTCTCAAGCTCCTCCATGACCCGAGTATGATGTTGCATTTTGGTAAGTGTGCACTCGGGGAGTTCTTCAATGCCTTTCTTACATACAGAAACATTACCTTCCAGTCTCTGCAAAAATGTTATTTTTATTTGCAAAATCATTTATTGATTTGAAATGCTGGTAACAGCAACGTGGAAGATGCATCTGCCGCAACCTTTACCAAATTTACAGTCAATTTAAAAATATTTATTTACCTACGTCCAGAGCGCTCCTGTACTTGTCTACCTACATGCAGAGCACTCCTGTACTTGTCTACCTACATGCTGAGCACTCCTGTACTTGTCTACCTACATGCTGAGCACCCCTGTAGTTGTCTACCTACGTGCGGAGCACCCCTGTACTCGTCTACCTATGTGCGGAGCACCCCTTTACTTGTCTACCTACGTGCGGAGCACCCCTGTACGCGTCTACCTACATGCAGAGCACTCCTGTACTCGTCTACCTACATGCTGAGCACCCCTGTACTTGTCTACCTACATGCAGATCACCCCTGTACTTGTCTACCTACATGCAGATCACCCCTGTACTTGTCTACCTACATGCAAATCACCCCTGTACTTGTCTACCTACATGCAGATCACTCCCGTACTCGTCTACCTACATGCAGAGCGTTCCTGTACTTGTCTACCTAAATGCTGAGCACCCCTGTACTTGTCTACCTACGTGCGGAGCACCCCTGTACTTGTCTACCTACATGCAGAGCACTCCTGTACTCGTCTACCTACATGCTGAGCACTCCTGTACTTGTCTACCTACATGCAGATCACCCTTGTACCCGTCTACCTACATGCAGAGCGTTCCTGTACTTATCTACCTAAATGCAGAGCACCCCTGTACTTGTCTACCTACATGTACATGCTGAGCACTCCTGTACTTGTCTACCTATGTGCAGAGCACTCCTGTACTTGTCTACCTACATGCAGAGCACCCCTGTACTTGTCTACCTACGTGCGGAGCACCCCTGTACTCGTCTACCTATGTGCGGAGCACCTCTGTACTTGTCTACCTACGTGCGGAGCACCCCTGTACTCGTCTACCTACATGCAGAACACTCCTGTACTCGTCTACCTACATGCTGAGCACTCCTGTACTTGTCTACCTACATGCAGATCACCCCTGTACCCGTCTACCTACATGCAGAGCGTTCCTGTACTTATCTACCTAAATGCAGAGCACCCCTGTACTTGTCTACCTACATGTACATGCTGAGCACTCCTGTACTTGTCTACCTATGTGCAGAGCACTCCTGTACTTGTCTACCTACATACAGAGCACCCCTGTACTTGTCTACCTACGTGCGGAGCACCCCTGTACTCGTCTACCTATGTGCGGAGCACCTCTGTACTTGTCTACCTACGTGCGGAGCACCCCTGTACTCGTCTACCTACATGCAGAGCGTTCCTGTACTTATCTACCTAAATGCAGAGCACCCCTGTACTTGTCTACCTACATGTACATGCTGAGCACTCCTGTACTTGTCTACCTATGTGCAGAGCACTCCTGTACTTGTCTACCTACATACAGAGCACCCCTGTACTTGTCTACCTACGTGCGGAGCACCCCTGTACTCGTCTACCTATGTGCGGAGCACCTCTGTACTTGTCTACCTACGTGCGGAGCACCCCTGTACTCGTCTACCTACATGCAGAACACTCCTGTACTCGTCTACCTACATGCTGAGCACTCCTGTACTTGTCTACCTACATGCAGATCACCCCTGTACTTGTCTATCACATGCTGAGCACCCCTGTACTTGTCTACCTCCATGCAGAGCACTCCTGTACCTGTCTACCTACATGCTGAGCACTCCTGTACTCGTCTACCTACATGCTGAGCACCCCTGTACTCGTCAACCTACATGCAGAGTGTTCCTGTACTTGTCTACCTAAATGCTGAGCACCCCTGTACCTGTCTACCTACATGCTGAGCACTCCTGTACTTGTCTACCTACATGCTGATTACCCCTGTACTTGTCTACCTACATGCTGAGCACTCATGTACTTGTCTACCTACATGCAGAGCGCCCATGTACTTGTCTACCTGCACACAGAATGCTCCTCAAATCGACGAATGATTAATAAATTATGTAAAGCTGAAAATTTATTTAGAAATATAATTTTTTCAACCATTTAATAGCTTATAAAGTATAATATCTTGCCTTGTTTCTTCTTTAAAAAATTATTTTTGATAAACTTACAACATAGTAACATAACTAAATTTGGAAAAAAGCAGAAATACCTTATGTTGTTGCTGCTTGATAGTCAAAAGGTTTCTCCACTAGCAGACTCAAATCAGTCAAAGAACTACAACGTGAATAATATTCTACAAATTACAGAGTAGTACTATTCCCTAGTCAAGCTCGATAAGAATCAATAGGATCTTCATTGCAACGAAATTACACCGCAGGTTTCAACTGGTTTGTTATGGTGTTTATTGATTATTACCGTGAGTTGTAACTGTAATATTTTAAAGATGTGCATGAGTGGGTCATTCTAATACTAAACAAATTAAACTTTAATAACCCAATACAAATAAATGTACAGTATCTAGCAAGTTTGGTGACTGCGTGAGCTATGTTAAAGATTTCAGTCTTAGCCTTATAGTCTAACATAGATATGTTAAGGTACTCAGTCTTGGCCCTATAGTTTAGCAGAAAGCCACAGTATGTTAACACAGAGTTATGTTAATAGATCTACTCTTAGCTGTGGAGGAATAATTTTCACTAGACGACCCTAATTCATGCGCAGAAAACAAAAACATCTATTTATACTACAGAAAATGGAGTTGCAGAAACATTTCTCTATGGTACAGGCTTTTGCAGACTCTTTCTTACAATTGGTGAGAGAAATTTGCTCATAGACTGCATGAGACAGCCTGTCTGTGTAACTCCGTAAGTCAAATCATCTGCGAAACAAAACTAGCTGTCCGAGTCACTGACTGTAACGTACTGCAGCGATGATGTTTTCAAATTAGTCTCCTTACAAAGCAGCGACAAATACGGGTTCAAACGCACTAGGCTGTATAGGCTCTATAGCTGTGTCAAGTTGGTGGAAGGGATTGTCTTAGTACAATAGAGACCTTCCCCTAATGAGATCTCTCCTGCAGCAATAACATAAAGGTTAGGCTCACACGCGTGCATTCTCATTAGCGCCTTTGTCACGGTTCATTGTTATTGTAGCGGTGAGAGACTGAGAGGCTTGTAGAAGTTGTGGTAGAACAAAATCAATCACAAAAAATATCGTGTTATGTCAATGCCTGAGCCATTAGTCATGAGCTCTAAACATTCAATATGAATGTAACAAAAGGAGAGACATGCTTTGGCACACCTTACAGTCAACTATTGGATGTATGATAACTGAGGGAAGCACACTAAATGGGTGCGACCCAGCAGACCGTCCCTCTCTTTTTACGGTGCTTCAATAGAGCTTCCACTATAGGGTTCCAAGCAGAGCATGCCTCAATAGAATGTGCTCCCAGCTGGACACATCCCTCAGTTGGGCATGTCCCCTAGTATAGCATCCTCTAAGTAGAGCGCAAAACACCTTCCCGAAAAACCTCAGAAAGCTTCATGAAGGAATTTTAACAAAAAAATTATTAGCAAGTCATTCACCAAAGGATGCCTAAAAACGAAATTTTAAATAAAAAACTTTCAAAAAAGAACTATGGGAAGGATGGCAGCCAAAACAGGTTGCTATCATGAAGGATGGCAGCCAAAACAGGTTGCTATCATACATCTTTACCCTGATGAGCGTCCTGGCACTTCCCTTGTACCTAACCTAGCAGTTCTCTTGTCACTCCTCTAACCACGACAACCTGTCAGCAATGTAGTCTTTGTACACAATTGTATACAACATTTAGACTTTGCATACAAAAGGAAAGCATGTCTTTTATGAGCTAGACACTCAGACCCCATTCTTGAAAGACAAAGAAGTTAGAAAATCTTCAGATTAGAAATTGTCTAAGCTTTGATAAGCTGGTGGAGAGATTTGTGTATGTAAATGCATAGACCAACTTCCTACAGACTTGAAGGTGATATTCAGAGTGTACACCATCTGTTTGACACCTGTTGACAACTCATCTGAACTTGAGGAATGAGAGATGAATGTGTGGCCACCAGTCAACTTGCCTACTCTACATGATCCAATGAGCCTTGTTCGCTGTCTGATTGCAAAGATAAAAGCATACAGAGTTACCTTAAAGTGATACTTGTATATAAACATACAGAGGTACCTTAAGGTACCTCTGTATGTTTATATGCAAGTATCATGTTAAGGTACCTCTGTATGTTCATATACAAGTATCATGTTAAGGTACCTCTGTATGTTTATATACAAGTATCATGTTAAGGTCCCTCTGTATGTTTATATGCAAGTATCATGTCAAGGTACCTCTGTATGTTTATATACAAGTATCATGTCAAGGTACCTCTGTATGTTTATATACAAGTATTACATTAATGTGATACTTGTATATAAACCTGCAGAGGTACTTTAATATAATACTTGTATATAAACAGGTGAGGTGGATATCAAGCATAAGGTTATAAAATAAATGATATCTCCAATTTAATGCTTCATTTCCGAGTCACGACCTGACATGTAGTTGTTGACACGACCTGACATGTAGTTGTTACCATTCCAGTCTATTAGCTCTATCCAGCTTATAGAGAAGTCAAGTGCCAACTAACTGCTTCGATAGAAGCACTGCTACTCTGAGGGATATGCTGCCGCATTGAGGGATATGCTTGCTACTCTGAAAGACATGCCACTATTTTGAAAGATTTGCTGCTGCTCAGAGAGATACGCTGTCAAGGTCTTTCTCAGTCCTCAGTAGATGATTCTAATACCAAACTCGTAAAATACACTTGTAGTTTTCGGTACAGGCTGCCAATCTTATGCCTGTCTGCTGCCAGCTCTGTAAGCCACTTTTATGACTTTACTGATAATGTACGTGAACACACAAACAATAATTTGCCCTTTTAAAAGGCCTTGACCCATTATTCGTCTTTCCTGTTTTATGCTGAGAAATTGTATAAAGTGTGTCAGGTATATCTGTACAATATTCTTATTGTATGAGATTTACCCCAATAAAGTGTAACACAGCAAGTACATGACAGATGCGATGCTTTCTAAGATGAATCCTAAATGCTGCCTTTTGCGATAAACCTGCAGCCGACTGGCGTATTTACAATCATGATTTTTGTGAGTGTAAAAGGAAAATTCTTTTTGATTTTTAAGTTCCTCTAGCAGTTCAAAAGGTAAAAAAGATCACTGATTATTAATCCTATATTGCACATATAAAGAGTTGAGATTAAGCTGCCTAAACCTTTGGCTAAATAGCTGCTTATTCCAAAAACTTTAGCTAGAAGGTTCGAGTAGTGACTTGCTCCACCCCTAGTCTCTATACACATGTCTAAGGCTACGGTTGGTAAAACAAACACCATCAACTATTGTGTTAGATGCTTCTCACTCATATGTTCACAATACATTCTCACAACACTCATTCTTAGCAAAATTGTTCTCTTAACAAACCCTCCTAGTTATTAGTGAGTATATCGGCTGACTGGCCAGCAAGCACCAGGAACATTCAGAATAAACTAGGCATAACTTTATTACTAGGTGTAAAGTACATGTAGATAGGAGTAAACCAGATATAAGGGCCTAAGGCTAGAACAAGAGAGGAGTGGGAGCAGAATGAAAAGAAATTAGGCTTCGCTTTCATTATTAGTTAGTTTTACATGGACTAAGATATAAACTCACTAAGATTAGTTAATAAGCAAAACCATCCTTGGCCAGAGGCAGCACTCTTTCTTACTCGTCTCCTGCCCTGCTGCTTTTTAACAAGTTGGAACTAGTTTCTACAAAAAAAAACAATTAATCTTTAATCACATTTAACCTGCAAGGTCATCTTAAGGTCATTTAAAAAGAAACACTGTTTTCTACATCTGATGCTTTTATGTGAGTTTTATATGCAAACAGGGATATCATGCGCACAAAAACAGCCAAGTTCCCGCTCTGACTAGATAGTGAACAACCCTCGTTGAATTTCCTGGCTCTCTGTCTCTCCACAACATTCCTATGCTGCAAAGCTGTGGGGTTTTTTAGCCCTATTACCATACATACAAACTTTAAGTTATAAAATATGCAGTTTAAAATAAAATGCAACTTTTGTAAAAGAAGACAGTGGCTGAGACAGCGAGAGAGACTGCAAAGAATGCCACTACAGTTAATGTACACTGACCAAGCATCCAGGAGTCTACCAAAATGTACTTACTACTATCTGTGATGATCTAGTCTGTCCAGCCACGACTGATGCACACAAGAACTAACTGTCCTCTTTTTTATCTTGGGGCTTCACGTAGCGGCGTAACTAATTGCTAATAACTTGTCCACTTATCTCCACTCACTCTGTGACCAACAATACGGCTGTTTGTCAACTGTAAGCAACTATGGATCCTAGTTCATCCGCAGTAACAATCAGACTTCATAATCTAAGCAAACAATACAACTTTGTTTGCTAGCTATTAGGACAGCAGCTAAAATGAGAGCTTGTCTCCGAGCTGTCTCGGCTAAGGTACTCCCTGTTAAACAGAAGAGATGTACAGGCTGGAGGACACAGGCTAATGTCTGCAGGAAAACAAGTTAAACAACCAGTAGAGACAGGATAGTAAACATACATAGAGTACCTACCCGGAGATGGGCTTCCTCGTGTCTGCCTGCTGTGACAGACCGTTGACTGGCCGAGAACGAGTGTAACTATATGCACCGAGATAACATTTCCTCAATTTGATTGACAAGAATAAATTTGGAAGTAGGAGCTTAGCACTCGAGCTTCCATCTGATCCCTCGGCTGGCTCATTCATCCTAATTACTTATGTAATTGTTGCTCTCAATTCAGATCTCTCTAACTATGTTGACATTGCTGTTATACATACACGCTAACCAGTAGATGTTGCATCATATGCAGTGCACTGGCTTCCACCACAACAACATCTTATTAATAAACTGGTATCCAGAAGGCGTATGAGTTCCACTTGCAGGGCACCTCAATGCATTAGAAATGAACCAAAAATTATGCTATAGTAGTGGTCTGCTTAGAAACACTGGTAGACCTATATCATAAACAAGTAACACTAAAACAGAAAGTACTGAAAACAGGGGCAAGACTGAACCGCATAAGTGAGAGGTTAGCTAGCAAGGAGTTTTCTGTAAAAGTGTGCAAGAATTAGGTCAATATTAACACTTATAGGTGATGACTTTAGCGAGTTTAACACCAATTGTCAACCAAATTGTTAGCCTGCTTATTATGACCATGTTATACAGTGGTGTGCATAAACTTGGAATCACCAGTTAAATCTTCAAATATGTATGTTTACATGTATATGCTGTTGTCTAAGAAATTCTTTGGAGTTAAGTGCCTCAACCCCATCAATATATATATCATTTGAAAGGGAAAATTCTGAAGAACAAGATGATGCCAAATATTCGAAAATATTCTCAGATTTTTATCGCTGTGGTGGATCTACCGAAAGGCAGACTTATTGCAGGCTATGAATGTTGTTAGTGAAAATTGATAAAATAGGATACAAACAAACTCTTTTATACAAATTGGTGGCCCTGAAAAGGGCCGTTGGGTTATTGTTGGTCTTCAGAAGGACTGGTAAGGTGTCTTGAGCTGAGCATTAGTATTTTATTGGCCAGCCCTTGTTCTTGATCACCATCTGACACCGTCGAGGCATGCTGTTTACCAACTTTCTGAGCTCTTCAGGAGTGATGATGTGATGCCAAGCATGAATAATCTTCTCTATGAGCTCCCGTTTTGTCTTTGGTTTATCTTTGCTGACTATCACACCAATACGCTGCCAAAGATTTTCAATGGGATTCAGGTCAGGGCTTTGTGCTGGCCAGTCTATTACCCTCACATTACTTCTGGTCATCCACTCCTTGACTCTCTTGGCACGGTGGCAGGGTGCATTGTCATCCTGGCAGTACCAGGGTTGGTCGTTGCTGGTGAACAGGCTCCGAGCACTTGGAAGCATGACATCTTCCATGGTCTTGATGTATTTGTCTCCATTCATCATGCCTTCACAAATGGAGAGTCTTCCCACACCAAAAGCTGTCATGCAACCCCATACCATGACTCCAGTATGGTGCTTGATGGTTGATAGCGTACAAGCCGGCTGTACTCCTCTCCAGGTCGTCTCCTCACATAACAATTTCCAGAGTGGTTTTGGATGGTAAATGTTGACTCATCACTGAACAAGACCCTTTGCCATTGGGCTGTTGTCCAGAACCGTTTATCTTTAGCCCACTCTAGACGCTTTCGCTGTTTCTCAGAAACTAAGGGCTTGCGCCTTGCCTTGCAGCCTTTCAAACCATTTGCAAGCAGTCTTCTTCGCACTGTACTGGGGTGAATCTCAATATCTCTGTTGTCCTTGATCTCCTTACAAAGTTGAGTACTGTTCAGATGTCTGTCAGCGAGGGATCTTCGTACCAGGTACCGATCTTCATGGATAGTCGTCTTTTTGGGTCGTCCAGCAGAGTAGGTGGGTTTAAGACTGCCATTGGAGGTCCAAGTCTTGATTGCTGTGTAGACTGCCTTCTGAGAACAACCAACTTCCGCAGCTATCTGTCTTTGGGTCTTTTGCTGTTTGTGAAGGTGCAGAATGATGGCTCTTCTCTCTGTAGATAACACTTTAGGCATGGTAAAGTTCAAAGTCAAACTGAGTTCAAAGTTAAACTGAGAATGAATAAGAGTTCAAGTGTCCTGCTTTAAATATGCAACAGTCAGCAAATTGCATAACTGAAATGCCATCATGATGGGATTTAGGATATTTCACTTTCTTTGAAATTTGACAAACAGTAAACTTTCTCAGCTGGGAAGGTTTGTGCTAACCTGTTATAACCAGATTACGTACAAGACCAGATAAAATTGCTAATCTGTTTAATAGGATTAATATAAATCACTCAGAAATGATTGTGTTAAATCAATCAATGCATTGTTTGAAAGCACATCTTCTGCTGATCAGATTGATATATAATATCTGGCATGGCATCATAATTGGCGGGGAAAATAGAAAGCAAATGGAAGATCCATTCGATATAGAGTGAACAAAACAATGTGATTCCAAGTTTATGCACACCACTGTATATTACATCTGCTGACATGGTATGGATATTACTGACATTAAGACCTCTATAAAAATGACAGCATAGCCAACATACACTTTACCTGTATTTAGTTGCATTCTTTTGTCCCATGTTAGAGTTATATTTTCTCCTTGTTTTACTCATTGTATATATATATATAATATATATACATACACAATGAGGAAAACAAATGACGTCGTTCGTCGTTGTCTCTCGTCGTCGTTCGTCGGTGTCTGTCCAGCTATAGCGATTAAAATCCATAGCAAGGAAATATCCATATTGCAAAAAGTTTGATCTCGGAGCCTCCCATTCACAAGGTAACAAACTAACCCAGTAAGCTACACGGGATGCAGGATTCATTGGGCTATATGAGTCATTATTTGGGTTAAAATACGCATAGCAACTCAGTGTTACACCCCAAGTCACTAAAGCTTGGTCTCACGGCTCTTATTAGTTAATTTAGCAATATAGTATAGTATAATATAGTATAGTAGGTTACTCAAATTAGCCAATGGCAACTACATTACCTGCCACTGTTTATATTCTGTTTTTTAATACTCGTGCAATGGCGGGAATTTGGCTAGTAGGCCCTATATATATAGCCTATTGCTCTCTATATACATGTATATGTGTGTATGTATGTAGGTATGTAAAAGGGAATTGGGCGAAGCAATATTTTATTGCTGAGCCATTCTCCCTGAAAGTGTCATGACGATACAACTTTCAAATGTGTTTGTCATGCTCGCGTACTTTTGTCGCTTCGTCGCTAATAATTTTTAAACCGCTAAATGCCTGGCGTCAGTCACCACTTATAGCGCTAAAGCTTGATTCCGACTTAATGTCAGATTCACTTGACTTTTTGCTGGTTTAAAAAAAATACAGTACAGGATATTAAAATTGAAGAAGATTGGTGATTACAGACTACTGCTCAGGCTTTGTTGAGAGTCTGAGTGTGATCTGTGTGAGAGACTCTAGCTGGTTCAGTTTTTTCTGGAGAAGATAATTTAGTATATCCTTTAATATATTCTCCTTTCTTCCCAAATGAATGGACTGAATGAATGGACTTCCACTTTTGGCTTTTCATAAGGTAAGTTAAAGGTGTCAGGAAAGTTATTACTAAGCACAAACCCTAGAACATGGTTGTTTGTTTTCACCTGCACTATCCTACCTACTGTACATGTACATACAGCATAATGCCTGCTTTGCAATGTTTTTTAGACTAACTTAAACAACTTAATTTATCTGATCACATACCTTAAATGTGACTTCAAACTCAATGGATTAGACAAGGATGACTTTTTAGCCAGTCTCTTGTTCTCAACCTGCAGTACATAGTACAAGACCTAGCTCTCTGTTTTCTCTATTAGACTTCCATTCATAGCTCAATAATCAGGGAGCGCTTAGATTCTATGACTGCCATGTTAAAAATATTATAAAGTTGGTTTATTATTGCCTTGGAAACATTTGTCTTTCTTAGAAGAGTTGCTGACCTTAGCTGTACAGCTTTGGCAGCATTCAATTTATTAAGTTTAGTTTTATGTGAGATACTTGCGCTTTTATTTTCAAAGAAAAGCAAGTGCCACTTTTTAATGTATATTTAAATCTCTCGAACCTTACTTCTTCCAGAACCATTGTTAGTCTGAGGATGACCTACCTAAGGATGACTACCACGCTCATCCTTAGGTATACAAATACATAAGATTTTATTATACACACATATAATAAAGGTTATATTATGTAATTCTCTCCAAGTCCAATGTAGTGCAACCCTGAGGGAGTTGTACGACCTTAAAAGATACTGAAACTCTCGTTGTATTTATAATTTGATACATTCAGAGCTGAGGAGTTGTCTTAACAGAAATCCAAAAGTAAGGAAAGACAATGCTTAAGATAAACCATAGTTGTGTTGAAATTGGATAGTAAAACGTGAATGGATTAGCATGATGAATAAAGAATAGGCATGGTGTTGTTACGGAACTTACTAAGAAGGTGTTACAAGACTGAAATAAGATGGTAGACCTCATTCCAATAATGTTTTGAGACTTGGTTTGTTGGGATAAAAATGTTTGATGGTCCCACGAGTTGATTAATGTCTGCACCAAAACATGATATCAACAAGATTTGTATAGGTGCTCAAATTCAATCTAAATAACTTGGCTTCGGTAAGTTGTCTATTATATGCATAGTTGATGAGCTATGGGAATAATTTTACTAACATGTTTTGATGCGTGCTCCGTGATCATTATAGATGAGTGTGCCACAATAATATACATTGTGATCGATGTGAGCAGACCTGTAGTGTCCAGCTATTTGAGTAACACAAGATCACTGAAGTACTATAGAACCACACAAGTACATGTACCATACTAATAGGCAATAGCTTATCTATACTGAAAAGTTTGCATTAACTAAATATTATCACCTTATCTCAATATGGAGTCGTCATCTCTCAACAGCTCTGATGACATACAGAGCAACCAATAATTTGACAGCATGTACTCTATAGATCCTTGTTTTCTTTCAATTAGTAAAATTTAGTTGTTTTGTGGTGTATTCATGTGTCAATCAAATAGCTGATGGGTGCTGTTCTATATAAAGATCTAGCAAGTATAGCTTACATTCTAACCTGGGGATATGATCGGTATGTTCTGTAAATTATAAACACTGACCTTCCATCTTGCAGCTAACATGGCATAACTAAGTCACTCAAATGTGAATGCTAAGTATGAAATTGTGTATAAACTAACCGGTAGATACTATGTAGCTGAGATGCTCTTAATATCTGGCAATTTAGTTGTCTGTCAATAATAAACAGACTGTCTTATGATCTTAGATCAAAGGAGATATTAAATACCAGGTCAGAATTGATAGAAATCTTGTTGGAAAATCAGCAAATATGTAAGATAACAATAAAATTAGCCAAACAAAAACAAAAAACGCATTTCATGCCAATGATAATGATAATGAAAAATGATAATGAAAAATGATAATGAAAAATATAAAGTAGAAAAGTTGCTTGTCTGAAAGACTATAATTCATCATGTTTACTACCAGACCGATGCATGAAAAAACTGAACCCAATGAAATACAAAAATAGTGATGTTTGACCTTTAGATACTTTAAACTTAGCATTATGGGAAACTGGAAAAAGTATGTAGGAGCGGCGGTTATTGTGCAGCTGAGAGCTAGTCGAGAGCAGATTCTGCTAGAGATTTCCAGTATTCTATTTCCTCATTTTTCATCTTCAGTGTCAGCTCATATTTTTGCATTTCTAATTCTGCTATCTTTTTCTGAAAAGCAAATAAAAAAATGACGAGTGAATCATCTGAGTAACAAGAATTGTGCGATCTCGCCTATCTCTTAAAAATACAAAAAGAGAAAACAAAAAAGAAAAGGTTTGAAATTATCTTTTATAAAGAGGAAGGTATGATTGCAACAAAATACATGATCAAGTGATGTTTTGTTAACAAGCGAACAGATAGTGAAAGGTAAGGAGAGATGTTGAGTGTTAAACAAGTACAACTGTTATAAAAACGTAAATATATTGACTTAACTTTTGTAAAACTAGAACTATTGGTGCAACGCTAAAGGATGTAATTGATAGCAAAGTAAGCCAGATGGTAAAAGCAAAAAAGACAATACGGATAACAGTACAACAATGCTATGATAGCCAGTGGCTCAGTCTTTCCATCACAGTCCAGCCACACTTTGGCACTCTTCAGCTGACTGGTGATTCACCAGTCAGCTGAAGAGTCAGCATTATCTTATGGACTAGCATATTGTCAGCCAGCCAGCATTATCTTATGGACTAGCATTATTGTCAGCCAGTCAGCATTATCTTATGGACTAGCATTATTGTCAGCCAGTCAGCATTATCTTATGGACTAGCATTATTGTCAGCCAGTCAGCATTATCTTATGGACTAGCATTATTGTCAGCCAGTCAGCATTATCTTATGGACTAGCATTATTGTCAGCCAGTCAGCATTATCTTATGGACTAGAATTATTGTCAGCCAGTCAGCATTATCTTATGGACTAGCATTATTGTCAGCCAGTCAGCATTATCTTATGGACTAGCATTATTGTCAGCCAGTCAGCATTATCTTATGGACTAGCATTATTGTCAGCCAGTCAGCATTATCTTATGGACTAGCATTATTGTCAGCCAGTCAGCATTATCTTATGGACTAGAATTATTGTCAGCCAGTCAGCATTATCTTATGGACTAGCATTATTGTCAGCCAGTCAGCATTATCTTATGGACTAGCATTATTGTCAGCCAGTCAGCATTATCTTATGGACTAGCATTATTGTCAGCCAGTCAGCATTATCTTATGGACTAGCATTATTGTCAACCAGTCAGCATTATCTTATGGACTAGCATTATTGTCAGCCAGTCAGCATTATCTTATGGACTAGCATGATTGTCAGCCAGTCAGCATTATCTTATGGACTAGCATTATTGTCAGCCAGTCAGCATTATTGTCAGCCAGTCAGCATTATTTTGTTGTAATGTTGTTATATGTTAAATACAAATAAATTTTCTGCCCAAAGACTTTTTTATTATCTGGGCAATGCCGGGTTGTACAGCTAGTATGTATGTATATATATATAGAGTAGAGGCTCGCACAACGTAAATAATCCACTCCAGGAACATTTACGTTACAGGGCCTAGTTAATAAACACTCTACAGCATCCCCCTTAGCTTACAGCCAGTTAATGAAACTAACTTAGAAGCTGGAATCTTGAGTGAAAAAAGTGTATAAAACACCATGTTAGGACTACATATAACTAACTTGACAACTTTTTTCACGATAGGTGGAGACAACTATTGCACAATGATGACCATTGCACTACGATGCCTCCATTACATAATGGAATAGGTAACTTGAGGTAAAAACTGTACCAAATAACCTCAAACCAGGTTGTAAGGTGAGTGAAAGGAGTGTGAATCAAAGGTTGAAAATTGTTTCAATGTGCTGAAAAAGGGATAATCAATGGAATCTTAAGGGCAGCAATCTAAAGGGCCGGCAGCATGCACTGACACAGCCAGGGCTAGAGAATCTAGTGATAATCACTAAATGTGAGACAAAGTGTTAGCCAGGAATTCCCAATGAATAACACTAAGAGTTACTGGATGATGGTAAGGAAGTCACACTTGCTATTTGTTTGACAAAAGTGAGTTGGGCTAGTGCTACTAGGACGAGTAACACTGCCAAGCAATGTGAATATCTAGATGAGGGAGGACTGTAATGTTACCTGTAAGAGCACCTGTAAAGGCCCTCACAGCTATTAACGCACATTCACTAGACAGGGCGTAAAGAATAGCTGAGAACTATAGCCACACGTGATACTCACCGATGATCACGCGCACTGTCAGAAAAAAGTGTTAAGCGTAAGAAAAGTGTTGAAAACTGGGTAAAAGAAAGCAATAACAGAAACTATCTAAATATACAGAATAGAAAACCAAATAAATTACTACAGTTAAACAAGGCTTTGCAAACAGGAAATTCAAAATTCCATTGCAAGCAACTTTAAAAAAAAACTTGTAGCTAGCACAGTTCTTTACTTGCTTTGCAACACTACAGCACTTCAGCACTCCAATACAGGTCCATCGATCATTTTTCTCATCCTCCTCCCCTATAACTCTATTAAATTACTCTATGGAATTAATATGACGTGAATGAATGACTAATATTGAGTTGCAATTACTAAGCACACCTCATAACAAGACTTGCTGTTGGCGAGGTTAAGCTTGTCGCTGAGCCTGGACACAGAACTGGAAATGGAAGATGGTGCATAGCCGGTAGAGGGGGTCTGCACTGCGCCACTTACACTGCCACTCCAGTCTAGAATCGGTGGTGCGAGGTGCAGCGACTCCGTCACACGGCATCGCTGTAAGTCAAATAACTGGCTGACAGAAACGTATTTTGTTAACCAACCACTGTAGAAGTTACGGCCTGGCTAAAAGGGTCGATATATTGCCCCGTTCTGTGCCGTAACCCCTCCTGATGGCATCGACACTGGTGTGACAATTTGATGTGAGCTTGGAGAGCATTTGCATTGCTCTTGTTTCATTGGCTAATTCCGCTAGAGGTGAGGAGAAACCTTAACTAGTGACAGGCTGACCTCTGCAATCATTGTTTTCAGGTCTCACATAGGAGTCAATGATCGCTGAATATCACCTTTAATATCTAAGTCAATTTGTTTTTATTAAACTATAGCAGATATTAATGAAAAAATGCAGATTTTACGAGAAGTTAAAAAACATGGACAAGAAACTGGATGTCATGAATTAAATGTCACAGATTGCGTGTCAGAAATGGGATTAAACAAAAGATCATGTGAAGTGATAAACAAACTGAAAACATCAGAACACGACATTCTGAACTTATCAATCTTAAAAAGTCCACTTCTGGACATTCTGCAAATATAAATCATTTAGAAGTTCAATTTTGGTCATGAACAGAGACTAAGTGTAGCCAGTTGAGCCGATGCTTTTAGCTTTGGTAAAAGTACTCATAATATTCAGAAACATTATGGCCAAAAGTATGTGAGATGAAGGCCTGGTGCACTTTTTCATCTGAAATGTATGCTTCCCACCATTGAGCACCCGACATCTGTTATGGTTTGGGACGCCTTGCAGCCAGTGGACCAGGCAGACTTAGTATTGTTGAAGGCTGATGATGCTCGCTATCGCTACGAAAGTCAAAGAATGGATGAAAGATCATCATTATACCTTCATCTTCATTCATTTTGTGTGGCACCATGTGTAAAACGTTTTTTCTATAAAAATGATTATGAACTGCCCAATCAAAGTACATATATGTAAGATTACTCAGCTAGTCTGCTGGGTCTCCCGATCTTATGTCTCCTGATCTTGAGCCAATTGAAAATTCATGGTATAAAACCGGTCAATTGATGCGATTGGTGCGGTCGCAAACGCTGTTTCCATTATTCGCAAGCATGATGGATTCGCTTAAGTTTTGTGAACCGCAAAACTCACGAATTAATGCCGTTTCCATGATGCGGATAACTTGCGGATTGGCTCAAATTTGCACATCATGCGTGTCATGGAAACGTAGTGATAGTCATATAGTCTTGGTTTCGTATCATATAGTCTTGGTTTCGTATCATATATTCTTAGTTTCGTGTCATATAGTCTTGGTTTTGTGTCATATAGCCTTGGTTTCGTGTCATATAGTCTTGGTTTCCTGTCATATAGTCTTGGTTCCGTGTCAGATCCCTAAAATTGCTTTCCAGTCTGGTTGCCATCATGCCAAAACGCTGTAAAGCCGTGATGGACAACAAAGGCTGGCTGACTAAATATTACACTGATACTAATATTCCAAAGGCCACCAATTTACTTTCATATTTGTTAACAAATATTCATGTGTAGAAGACCCTTAGCTTTCCATTAATGTGCATACTGTCCTCTAGTAAATACTTATCCAACTATGAATTAATAACAAATAACATGTTTATTTAAAGTGGTCCCATGATTATAATCATTACTGTACTATTGTAAGGACACATTTACCTCGGAGTAGGTACGGGTGTCTATGAGCTCTTGGTCCTCATTGGTTGAGACAATCTGAACAGCGCTACCCCCTTGAAGGTTTTTACTAGCACTGAAGCCGCAACACTTAGCAGCTGTGACGAAGGAATAATTCTGTGCATCTCTAAGAGAAGTCTGGTTATGCAAACTGAGGGAAGAAGGATTTGCTGCCGTCATGACCTCATCAGCTGGCAGTGTCGATGGACCAGTCGACAGGGAGGGAAGCATTTTGGGAGGCTGAGACATGGATGGTCGTGTAGACTGAGGTCCTACTAGATGACTATTACTGGGGAGACAAGGAGCATCTTCTAAAGATGAGAAGGATGATTCGGACTGGGTCCACTGGTCCTGATGGGCGCTCGAGTTAGAAGAAAGGAATGACTTGACTAAATGGACACCAGACAACAATTCTTTCTTTAAATTCTCTTGCTGAGGAAAGCTATAAGAATGGTTTGATATTATTGGAAACTTGAGTTGGTATGCAACAAACACATTTCTTTGCAAACAAATGGAATAGAAAGATACAGTAAACAATTTTCCGACTGTACGTAGTTAGTACGCCTTGATAGCACCCAATATTTATGACGAGACGTATAGCTTTGCATGATCCATTTACTTAGCAATAACTTTCTCTGGTATAAGCTAGAGGGTAATTTATTGAAGGGTGTATTGTAGTACTTAATAATGTTTTATATAATACAAACTATTTGTATCCAAACAAGCTAGGTTATACTATTCGTTATGAAAAATTATTAAGTTTTTCAATGTACAATCACAAATAAAACAAACAAATGCAACTTTAGTTTTGGTGTTCAACATTGCATAAAAAATTTGTCACTTTTCAAGGTATTCAAATTTGTAGTCAATTTTGGCAGTTTGATAAAGAAATATGAAATTAATAATAATTCAAACATAAATTAAAAAAGCCAGAAAAAAACTATGTATGCATACTAACCAAAGTGCTAGTCAAGTACATAATACAGCTTACATGCGAGTAATAATATTAGACTGCAGGAAGCGCACAAGTGAACTCAGTCAGGTAATATTTTTATCAAGTATGGTAGCTTGAGCCTCTAGTGGCCTCCAACAAACTGACTGACAGACAACAAGCAGCAAGTGGTTCAACAGTAGTTAACACAGAGTTGAATACGAATGTGGTGGACAAATAATTACAGAACTTTGGCCAAATAACAGGGCAAGACAACTCCTCACAAGAAACTAATAATAATGAAGAAGAATGATTATAGGAGCAAATATTCACCCGAGTAATTAAACAAAATATGTAAATCAAAGACAACTTGCAAAACTTCAAATTTCTGTGATTTAACTTTAGAAAAGCTGACATTTGATCGTGACACAGGTAGTAAGGTTTATTAAGGGCCATACTTGAGAACAATGCATGTTAGAAAACATGATTCTCACTGGCAAACCTTCTGTTAATGAGAATGTCGACAGCAACCAAAAATGTGAAAATAAACTCAATGCTGCTTGTTGAAAGACAGAAATTTGTAAAGAAATGCTGACAGAGCATAGTGCGCATAGTGAGCATAGTACACATAGTGAGCATAGTACACATAGTGAGCATAGTACACATAGTGCGCATAGTACACATAGTGAGCATAGTACACATAGTGAGCATAGTACACATAGTGAGCATAGTACACATAGTGAGCATAGTACACATAGTGCGCATAGTACACATAGTGAGCATAGTACACATAGTGAGCATAGTACACATAGTGAGCATAGTACACATAGTGAGCATAGTATGCATAGTACACATAGTGAGCATAGTACACATAGTGAGCATAGTACACATAGTGAGCATAGTACACATAGTGAGCATAGTACACATAGTGAGCATAGTATGCATAGTACACATAGTGAGCATAGTACACATAGTGAGCATAGTACACATAGAGAGCATAGTACACATAGTGAGCATAGTACACATAGAGAGCATAGTGAGCATAGTACACATAATGAGCATAGTACACATAGTGAGCATAGTACACATAGTGAGCATAGTACACATAGTGAGCATAGTACACATAGAGAGCATAGTGAGCATAGTACACATAGTGAGCATAGTACACATAGTGAGCATAGTACACATAGTGAGCATAGTACACATAGTGAACATAGTACACATAGTGCGCATAGTACACATAGTGAGCATAGTACACATAGTGAGCATAGTACACATAGTGCGCATAGTACACATAGTGAGCATAGTACACATAGTGAGCATAGTACACATAGTGAGCATAGTACACATAGTGAGCATAGTATGCATAGTACACATAGTGAGCATAGTACACATAGTGAGCATAGTACACATAGTGAGCATAGTACACATAGTGAGCATAGTACACATAGTGAGCATAGTACACATAGTGAGCATAGTATGCATAGTACACATAGTGAGCATAGTACACATAGAGAGCATAGTGAGCATAGTACACATAGTGAGCATAGTACACATAGTGCGCATAGTACACATAGTGAGCATAGTACACATAGTGAGCATAGTACACATAGTACACATAGTGAGCTTACTTTAGAAGGTAGAGACATTAGTAACCGTACATCTGAAAGTTTAGGTGCTGAGAGGAAACCCTCTGATCAGACAATCATACAATTTCTATGCAATATTCTATCAGCTAATAAAACAGTTGAAATATAAACATAGTAGCGAGTTTTCCATATTTGTTTCGAGGCCAACAGGTAAGCATAGTGAGTCTCACGCCCCCGACTCACTCTGCCAGATAACGAACGCTAGCGTGAAACTCACGCTAGCGTAAAACTCATGCTAGTAAAAACCTGGTCGATTGCTGCAACAACGAAGCGATTTCTATTAAAAGGTTTATCGAAATGGTGACAGCCAGCAACCGGTTTTTATATGATCTGACCTATGCTGACTACAAAAATACTTCAGTGAAATTTAATAACAAAACAGTTTGATGGAACACTCAAGTTAAATGATGGCAAATCGCTATGTTTTGCTATACTACAATCCGGTGAAGCCCCCATGTAGACTGATGAAACTACCATGTGGTCTGGTGAAGCTACCATGTGGACTGGTGAAACTACCATGTGGTCTGGTGAAACTACCAAGGGGACTGGTGAAGCTACCATGCGGACTGATGAAGCTACCATGTAGACTGGTGAAGCTACCATGTGGTCTGGTGAAGCTACCATGTGGACTGGTGAAGCTACCATGTGGACTAGTGAAGCTACCATGTGGACTGATGAAACTACCATGTGAACTGATGAAACTACCATGTGGACTGACGAAACTACCATGTGAACTGGTGAAGCTACGATGTGGTCTGGTGAAGCTACCATGTGGAATGGTGAAGCTACCATGTACACTGATGAAACTACTATGCGAACTAATGCAGCTACCATGTGGACTGGTGAAGCTACCATGTAGACTGGTGAAGCTACCATGTGGACTGGTGAAGCTACCATGTGGACTAGTGAATCTATCATGTGAATTGATGAAGCTACCATGTGAACTGGTGAAGTTACCATGTGAACTGGTGAAGCTAACCTATACCCAGGTAGCTTCTATCATAACCCTTGAACTGTAATATAATCACAAACTATAAAGAATCGCCAGAAACAGGGTTTGAACTCACTCTGTAGAGGGGGAGAAGCTATCTATGCCATATTTGCTTATTAACACCTTTAGTACTCGCAGATCCTTTGCCATGTCCGAGTAAAGGTCATCAACTCTTGAATCCTTGAAAAAGATAACACAAGGGTACATATGAGACAGTATTTGCACCATTCACCTGGTATGTCATCAGAAGTAAGAACACAAGCTATAGATACTGACTTGGTTTGTCATCAGAAGTAAGAACACAGGCTATAGAAACTGAGTCCACTCACTAGATTTCTAACATAACTTAAGAACATAAGGATAAGCGTTTCCACGCATTTGTACCGTTTCAAGAGAAGATGCCGATCCATCTGGTTCGTCACTGCTGTGTGCAATAGAATCAGCTTGAGTACTACCAGCTCGAATACTACTTGTCATACTTCTCTCCACTTCCGTCTCACCATTGACAATAAAAAACCTAGGCTTAGCAGCACTCTCGCTTCTGCTCGCAGGAATGGAACTCGAGTTCTGATTAGAAATACCCGATGGAGCCGAACTAGCATGGCCTATCTCACTCGGGTGGGCAGGGTTGTTGATTTGCCACTCTCTGTTATACTTGGGTTGGGCCTGCAGATTATTAGACCCACCGCAGTGTGAACACGTGAACACCTCAGTTTGTGTACCCATCTCCCTTTTGTTGACCATCACAGCAGTGCCGTAGGGTGTTTCAGCTTGACCGCTGACACTCGACGGTTCACTGGAAAGACTGCAGTACTTGAGGTCAGATGCATCGCTGTCACTAGAACGCCGAATTTTTCGAGTAGAAGATGTGTGGACGCTTGCAGTGCTGCTTTTAGCGGAAGGGGTAGAACTGCTGAAGGCTGTTGGTAGCTCCAGACGCTGAGAACTGAGGATGCTTACACCGTTTCCAGGATTGTCATTCTAAAACCAAATTACTGCATGGCTAAAGCTGCATTAACAGAAATACCATTACATAAACACGCTGATATGAGCTAATGATACTTTCAGGCAAATGGCTGGCTAAGATAAATATTATTCACTGGAAAGCAAGAGGAACCAGTACCTATCTTTCCAGTTAAAGGGGATTAAATAGCTAAGTTTAAAGCAAACGCATGCCTATTCATAGCATGAAATGTGAAAACTGTACAAAGAATTCACATTTTCCATGTGAACAAATAATATTGAACTTTACAGTGTATAGAGCCATTGAAGTGAATATGTGATCTCTTTAATTTTATTGCCCTTCCACAATATCTGGATGTTTGACAAGTTATATACATGTATATATATAAAGTGTGATGTCATGCATAGGCTTATCAAAGTAATATATATATACAGTTAAACATGAATAACTCAAACTTCACGGGACCGAGCGAAAGTGTTCGAGTTATCAGAGCGTTCAAGTTATCAAAGCACTGTCACAAGTCCATGTATTTATTTATTAGTAGATATATGTACATATACAAACTATAATATAAATCAAAAGCATAAATGGCTATTTCAAATACAATGCTTCTAATATAAAGTTTAAAAAACATTTATCAAAAAGTATAAAGATTTTTCTATCACTTGAGATTGGTTTGTTGTTTGAGGTGATGTTATTGTCGGGACGTTTTTTATATTAAAATTAGCAAAACTTGATCGCTGTTGAAATGCTCAGAAGAAAAGACATCTTTTTTCTCTGAGCGTTTTAACCAAGATCAATTTTGCCAATTTTTCTTGAAGTTTATGCGAAGGTAATTTCACTTTTCCTTGCTTCCGAAGGGCCATCGCTAAGCGGATGTTTGGTAAAAATCAACTTTCACCAAACCTTTAGAAAAGTCGTTGACAAAAATATTTTGCCGATGATGGTAATAACAAAGCCAATGAACTACGAAAAGTTGAGGTTTACCTCTATGGCTTGGAATAAAGTGATTTTCTAAAGCGATAAAAACCGTTTCGGTAGCCGTTGAGAAAAAACTGTTCGAGTTAACAGAGTTGAGGTCGAGTTATCAAAAGCAATTTATCATTACGTGAGAGCGAACCAAAAAACCATTCGAGTTAACCATGTGTTCGAGCTATCCGAAGGCGAATTATCCATGTTTGATTGTATATATATATAAAGTGTGATGTCATGCATAGGCTTATCAAAGTTATATATAAAGTGTGATGTCGGGCATAGGCTTATCAAAGTTATATATATATATAAAGTGTGATGTCATGCACAGGCTTATCAAAGTTATATATATATATATAAAGTGTGATGTCATGCATAGGCTTATCAAAGTTATATATATATAGATAAAGTGTGATGTCGGGCATAGGCTTATCAAAGTTATATATAATATATATAACTTTGATAAGCCTATGCCCAAATAAGCCTATGCATGACATCACACTTTATATATATTATATATAAAGTGTGATGTCATGCATAGGCTTATTTGGAGTTGTTTTACAGTATGAAAGACAACTCTCGATAAACCTCTTGCTGTACATGAATCTGTTCCCGTGGATGGGTAATGCAGCTAGCGGTTTGGGGCCGTGGCGTCACTCGGGGATGCGCGGGAGACCTTTTTCACCCCGAGTGCAGCGAGAGTATCCAGACGCGGCTTTCCGGATGAATAAGTTGGTGAGTGCCAGGCGATTGATTGCGAGGTGCTTGACTGCGAGGCGATTGGTTGTGAGTGCAAGGCGATTGGTTGCAGGTGCGAGGCGATTGGTTGCGAGGCGATTGATTGCGAGTGGGAGGCGATTGATTGCAAGTCAAGTGCGAGGCAATTGATTACGAGGCGAGTGCAAGGCGATTGAGTGCGAGGCGATTGATTGCGAGGCGAGTGCAAGGCGATTGATTGCGAGGCTGGCCGATTGATTGCAAGTGCGAAGCGATTGATTGCGAGGCGAGTGCAAGAGCGCGATTGTCAACTGCTCGGCGGGTAAAGACTGGTCAGCCGAGGCGGGGGCTCAGCGGCAGAAGTGCGCGATCGTCAACTGCAAATATAGACGAGTATGAACGGATGCATGAGTCTAGACACATGAATCTAGAATATTTACTAGATTTTACAAGCATCTAGCTGTAAAACACATTGCAGATTTCCATTGTTTTCCCCAACATTATTGACATGTATATGTGTATGCATACTCTGATCAGGGCAACAAGTGCAGTAGACTGCATATTTGGAGTTGTTTTACAGTATGAAAGACAACTCTCAATAAACCTTATGCTGCACGTGAATCTGTTCCTGTGGGCAGGTAATGCAGCTAGTCTACTATATAAAGTGTGATGTCGAGCATACGCTTATCATCTTAACCAACCTACAGCCAGCTGGTAACAACCTAAAGTAGAGAATTCCTTTCAGATAAATTGCATTGCCAGGACTCTACACAAGATAAAACTTGTTTTTCAGTTTAGGATTGGATTCGATGCTAAAATATATCAATGCTTTAGTGCATCCAATGTTTAAAATCTTTAGCTATGCTGAAATTGACACTTGACAGACCTAATAAAACCGAATAAAAGTCCACAATAGAATGGACAGGTAAACGATTGCAGGTGAACCCATATTCAACTACATAAACCTGTAACTGCAGAGTAAAAAGCGAAAGATTATCTCATTACCTCAAATTGTTATCATGTAGAGAAAACTAGCTGCCGACAGCAAGCATAAAATCTTGGCAGTTACTATACAAACCATCCTCACCTGCCCTTGACTAGATTTACAATCAATATCGGCGATACCACTGCTGTCCGAGTCTGACCGTTGACTAACAGACCGTTGCAGCCTTGTTCGCTTGAGTCTTGTCGCTGACTGGGCAGCACTAGAGTCAGCAGTGCTTTGTACCTAGACAACATACAGCGTAGAGAAAGTGCAATGAACATTACTAAAAAATAGCTATGGGACAAATGGCCTCTGCCAGTTAAAACAGCACGACTACACAAGACAGATATAGACATGAATTTGGCTCTGAGAAACTACGAAATAGCTTACTATCCATTATCTTATGAGCAACCGATTGATAGTCATCTCCTCTCTCGCAAAAGTGGATTGGCGAGCTGCTGGACACCCTTAGCGCTGCCTAGACAATGGCTAGTATAGACTTAAAGCACAAACGCTATAGAAAGGAGGTCAAATAGAGGTAACATAAGGATGTAATGGTCTACACCAGGTGGTTGTTGCGAAGGAGAGACAAGAAATGAATTAATTTCACCTCCTCTAACTCGAACGACTCGCCAGCAGGAAGAACACTGAGAGACCCATTCCTGCTTGTGTTAGGCGACATGCCCTGGCACGGAGACGCGTAGGGGCTTGGCACTATCGTACCTGCATCGCTGTCTACACTGTCAAAACTCTCTGGATTAAACATCACCTACAAATCAGGCAACAATGGAAGATAACAAACAGACTCCTAGAGAAACTACATTGTATGATAATGAAGATACTCCTAGAGAAACTACATTGTATGATAATGAAGAGACTCCTAAAGAAACTACATTGTATGATAATGAAGAGACTCCTAGAGAAACTACAATGTATGATAATGAAGATACTCCTAGAGAAACTACATTGTATGATAATGAAGAGACTCCTAGAGAAACTACAATGTATGATAATGAAGAGACTCCTAGAGAAACTACATTGTATGATAATGAAGATACTCCTAGAGAAACTAAATTGTATGATAATGAGCAGACTCCTAGAGAAACTACATTGTATGATAATAAAGAGACTCCTAGAGAAACTACATTGTATGATAATGAAGAGACTCCTAGAGAAACTACATTGTATGATAATGAAGAGACTCCTAAAGAAACTACATTGTATGATATTGAAGAGACTTCTAGAGAAACCACATTGTATGATAATGAAGAGACTCCTAGAGAAACTACATTGTATGATAATGAAGAGACTCCTAAAGAAACTACATTGTATGATAATGAAGAGACTCCTAGAGAAACTACATTGTATGATAATGAAGAGACTCCTAGAGAAACTACATTGTATGATAATGAAGAGACTCCTAAAGAAACTACATTGTATGATAATGAAGATACTCCTAGAGAAACTACATTGTATGATAATGAAGAGACTCCTAAAGAAACTACAATGTATGATAATGAAGATACTCCTAGAGAAACTACATTGTATGATAATGAAGAGACTCCTAGAGAAACTACAATGTATGATAATGAAGAGACTCCTAGAGAAACTACATTGTATGATAATGAAGATACTCCTAGAGAAACTAAATTGTATGATAATGAGCAGACTCCTAGAGAAACTACATTGTATGATAATAAAGAGACTCCTAGAGAAACTAAATTGTATGATAATGAGCAGACTCCTAGAGAAACTACATTGTATGATAATGAAGATACTCCTAGAGAAACTACATTGTATGATATTGAAGAGACTTCTAGAGAAACCACATTGTATGATAATGAAGAGACTCCTAGAGAAACTACATTGTATGATAATGAAGAGACTCCTAAAGAAACTACATTGTATGATAATGAAGAGACTCCTAGAGAAACTACATTGTATGATAATGAAGAGACTCCTAGAGAAACTACATTGTATGATAATGAAGATACTCCTAGAGAAACTACATTGTATGATAATGAAGAGACTCCTAGAGAAACTACATTGTATGATAATGAAGAGACTCCTAGAGAAACTACATTGTATGATAATGAAGAGACTCCTAAAGAAACTACATTGTATGATAATGAAGATACTCCTAGAGAAACTACATTGTATGATAATGAAGAGACTCCTAAAGAAACTACAATGTATGATAATGAAGATACTCCTAGAGAAACTACATTGTATGATAATGAAGAGACTCCTAAAGAAACTACAATGTATGATAATGAAGATACTCCTAGAGAAACTACATTGTATGATAATGAAGAGACTCCTAAAGAAACTACATTGTATGATAATGAAGAGACTCCTAGAGAAACTACAATGTATGATAATGAAGATACTCCTAGAGAAACTACATTGTATGATAATGAAGAGACTCCTAGAGAAACTACAATGTATGATAATGAAGAGACTCCTAGAGAAACTACATTGTATGATAATGAAGATACTCCTAGAGAAACTAAATTGTATGATAATGAGCAGACTCCTAGAGAAACTACATTGTATGATAATAAAGAGACTCCTAGAGAAACTACATTGTATGATAATGAAGAGACTCCTAGAGAAACTACATTGTATGATAATGAAGAGACTCCTAAAGAAACTACATTGTATGATATTGAAGAGACTTCTAGAGAAACCACATTGTATGATAATGAAGAGACTCCTAGAGAAACTACATTGTATGATAATGAAGAGACTCCTAAAGAAACTACATTGTATGATAATGAAGAGACTCCTAGAGAAACTACATTGTATGATAATGAAGAGACTCCTAGAGAAACTACATTGTATGATAATGAAGAGACTCCTAAAGAAACTACATTGTATGATAATGAAGATACTCCTAGAGAAACTACATTGTATGATAATGAAGAGACTCCTAAAGAAACTACAATGTATGATAATGAAGATACTCCTAGAGAAACTACTTGTATGATAATGAAGAGACTCCTAGAGAAACTACAATGTATGATAATGAAGAGACTCCTAGAGAAACTACATTGTATGATAATGAAGATACTCCTAGAGAAACTAAATTGTATGATAATGAGCAGACTCTTAGAGAAACTACATTGTATGATAATAAAGAGACTCCTAGAGAAACTAAATTGTATGATAATGAGCAGACTCCTAGAGAAACTACATTGTATGATAATGAAGAGACTCCTAGAGAAACTACATTGTATGATAATGAAGATACTCCTAGAGAAACTACATTGTATGATAATGAAGAGACTCCTAGAGAAACTACATTGTATGATAATGAAGAGACTCCTAGAGAAACTACATTGTATGATAATGAAGATACTCCTAGAGAAACTACATTGTATGATATTGAAGAGACTTCTAGAGAAACCACATTGTATGATAATGAAGAGACTCCTAGAGAAACTACATTGTATGATAATGAAGAGACTCCTAAAGAAACTACATTGTATGATAATGAAGAGACTCCTAGAGAAACTACATTGTATGATAATGAAGAGACTCCTAGATAAACTACATTGTATGATAATGAAGATACTCCTAGAGAAACTACATTGTATGATAATGAAGAGACTCCTAGAGAAACTACATTGTATGATAATGAAGAGACTCCTAGAGAAACTACATTGTATGATAATGAAGAGACTCCTAAAGAAACTACATTGTATGATAATGAAGAGACTCCTAGAGAAACTACAATGTATGATAATGAAGAGACTCCTAGAGAAACTACATTGTATGATAATGAAGATACTCCTAGAGAAACTAAATTGTATGATAATGAGCAGACTCCTAGAGAAACTACATTGTATGATAATAAAGAGACTCCTAGAGAAACTAAATTGTATGATAATGAGCAGACTCCTAGAGAAACTACATTGTATGATAATAAAGAGACTCCTAGAGAAACTACATTGTATGATAATGAAGAGACTCCTAGAGAAACTACATTGTATGACAATGAAGAGACTCCTAAAGAAACTACATTGTATGATATTGAAGAGACTTCTAGAGAAACCACATTGTATGATAATGAAGAGACTCCTAGAGAAACTACATTGTATGATAATGAAGAGACTCCTAAAGAAACTACATTGTATGATAATGAAGAGACTCCTAGAGAAACTACATTGTATGATAATGAAGAGACTCCTAGAGAAACTACATTGTATGATAATGAAGAGACTCCTAAAGAAACTACATTGTATGATAATGAAGATACTCCTAGAGAAACTACATTGTATGATAATGAAGAGACTCCTAAAGAAACTACAATGTATGATAATGAAGATACTCCTAGAGAAACTACATTGTATGATAATGAAGAGACTCCTAGAGAAACTACAATGTATGATAATGAAGAGACTCCTAGAGAAACTACATTGTATGATAATGAAGATACTCCTAGAGAAACTAAATTGTATGATAATGAGCAGACTCCTAGAGAAACTACATTGTATGATAATAAAGAGACTCCTAGAGAAACTAAATTGTATGATAATGAGCAGACTCCTAGAGAAACTACATTGTATGATAATAAAGAGACTCCTAGAGAAACTACATTGTATGATAATGAAGAGACTCCTAAAGAAACTACATTGTATGATATTGAAGAGACTTCTAGAGAAACCACATTGTATGATAATGAAGAGACTCCTAGAGAAACTACATTGTATGATAATGAAGAGACTCCTAAAGAAACTACATTGTATGATAATGAAGAGACTCCTAGAGAAACTACATTGTATGATAATGAAGAGACTCCTAGAGAAACTACATTGTATGATAATGAAGAGACTCCTAAAGAAACTACATTGTATGATAATGAAGATACTCCTAGAGAAACTACATTGTATGATAATGAAGAGACTCCTAAAGAAACTACAATGTATGATAATGAAGATACTCCTAGAGAAACTACATTGTATGATAATGAAGAGACTCCTAGAGAAACTACAATGTATGATAATGAAGAGACTCCTAGAGAAACTACATTGTATGATAATGAAGATACTCCTAGAGAAACTAAATTGTATGATAATGAGCAGACTCCTAGAGAAACTACATTGTATGATAATAA
Source organism: Watersipora subatra (assembly GCF_963576615.1). NCBI lineage: Eukaryota > Metazoa > Bryozoa > Gymnolaemata > Cheilostomatida > Watersiporidae > Watersipora > Watersipora subatra. The sequence continues at coordinate 75,547,906 of NC_088710.1, forward strand.
AGAGACTCCTAGAGAAACTAAATTGTATGATAATGAGCAGACTCCTAGAGAAACTACATTGTATGATAATGAAGATACTCCTAGAGAAACTACATTGTATGATATTGAAGAGACTTCTAGAGAAACCACATTGTATGATAATGAAGAGACTCCTAGAGAAACTACATTGTATGATAATGAAGAGACTCCTAAAGAAACTACATTGTATGATAATGAAGAGACTCCTAGAGAAACTACATTGTATGATAATGAAGAGACTCCTAGAGAAACTACATTGTATGATAATAAAGAGACTCCTAGAGAAACTACATTGTATGATAATGAAGAGACTCCTAGAGAAACTACATTGTATGATAATGAAGATACTCCTAGAGAAACTAAATTGTATGATAATGAGCAGACTCCTAGAGAAACTACATTGTATGATAATGAAGATACTCCTAGAGAAACTAAATTGTATGATAATGAGCAGACTCCTAGAGAAACTACATTGTATGATAATGAAGAGACTCCTAGAGAAACTACAATGTATGATAATGAAGAGACTCCTAGAGAAACTACATTGTATGATAATGAAGAGACTCCTAAAGAAACTACATTGTATGATAATGAAGAGACTCCTAGAGAAACTACAATGTATGATAATGAAGATACTCCTAGAGAAACTACATTGTATGATAATGAAGAGACTCCTAGAGAAACTACAATGTATGATAATGAAGAGACTCCTAGAGAAACTACATTGTATGATAATGAAGATACTCCTAGAGAAACTAAATTGTATGATAATGAGCAGACTCCTAGAGAAACTACATTGTATGATAATGAAGATACTCCTAGAGAAACTACATTGTATGATAATGAAGAGACTCCTAGAGAAACTACAATGTATGATAATGAAGATACTCCTAGAGAAACTACATTGTATGATAATGAAGAGACTCCTAGAGAAACTACAATGTATGATAATGAAGAGACTCCTAGAGAAACTACATTGTATGATAATGAAGATACTCCTAGAGAAACTAAATTGTATGATAATGAGCAGACTCCTAGAGAAACTACATTGTATGATAATAAAGAGACTCCTAGAGAAACTACATTGTATGATAATGAAGAGACTCCTAGAGAAACTACATTGTATGATAATGAAGAGACTCCTAAAGAAACTACATTGTATGATATTGAAGAGACTTCTAGAGAAACCACATTGTATGATAATGAAGAGACTCCTAGAGAAACTACATTGTATGATAATGAAGAGACTCCTAAAGAAACTACATTGTATGATAATGAAGAGACTCCTAGAGAAACTACATTGTATGATAATGAAGAGACTCCTAGAGAAACTACATTGTATGATAATAAAGAGACTCCTAGAGAAACTACATTGTATGATAATGAAGAGACTCCTAGAGAAACTACATTGTATGATAATGAAGATACTCCTAGAGAAACTAAATTGTATGATAATGAGCAGACTCCTAGAGAAACTACATTGTATGATAATGAAGAGACTCCTAAAGAAACTACATTGTATGATATTGAAGAGACTTCTAGAGAAACCACATTGTATGATAATAAAGAGACTTCTAAAGAAACTACATTGTATGATAATGAAGAGACTCCTAGAGAAACTACATTGTATGATAATGAAGATACTCCTAGAGAAACTACATTGTATGATAATAAAGAGACTCCTAGAGAAACTACAATGTATGACAATGAAGAGACTCCTAGAGAAACTACATTGTATGATAATGAAGATACTCCTAGAGAAACTACATTGTATGATAATGAGCAGACTCTTAGAGAAACTACATTGTATGACAATGAACAGACTCCTAGAGAAACTACATTGTATGACAATGAAGAGACTCCTAGAGAAACTACATTGTATGATAATGAAAAGACTTCTAGAGAAACTACATTGTATGACAATAAAGATACTCTTAGAGAAACTACATTGTATGATAATGAAGAGACTTCTAGAGAAACTACGATCAAGTGATAAGGACACTCAAGGTCTGTTAACTAAATACTCAGACCAAATTATAAGACTAAACTATTGGTTCAGAGAAACGCTCAGACAAGTTTGGTGAGGCATGGCAAATTGTTACATAGTGAGTTGTCTGCTCTATTTGATGATGGCTCAAATAGAGTTAATACTAACCCACATGGCCTTACCTATGAGTTATTGACATACCTGCAATAAACCATCGGCCTGCTTTGGTACGACTGGCTCAGATCCAGGGTCTTGGCACGTATGCGTTGTAACTATGACTGGTGCCATACCGCTTGAATGAGATGCACTAGGCTCTGGCTGATACGCTTCCAACTTGTCCCGTAACATCTCGCTCAAGCCTTCCTCATCAAGTGACCGGCTTTTGCTTCGAGCAAACGCTTTGCGTCGTCTGTGTATGCTGACTTGCTTTTCTTCAACAGGTTCACATCGAACTTCTTGTGGCTGGACCAACTCGCTGTCGCTACGACGACGTGATATAAATGATATTCCCTCTTCTAAATCCTCATCAGATATTTCATTGAGACTTTTTTCATGTATAGCCTCAAGTTTAACCCGTAGCTTTTGGTCCATCATGAAGCTCTCAGTAGAGGAGAAGACAGAGTCACTCCCAGAACTCTGACTGGTTATAAAAGGATTGCGAATAGAGGAAGGCGAGGCAGATGGGCTATTGTTGAGAATTATGGGAGACGGTGTCTCCACCGAGTCTATTGTACAATCGTGGGTGGAAATTGAAGAATCGCTGGAATTCTTAGCTGCTAATTCGGTTGGTGAATGTTCGGAGTAGAAGCCTAAAGGTCAGTAAACAGCAAAAAGGGTCAGCAACGAGCAATGATACAGACAGACATAATAAACGATCTTACACGTGTAAAATAAATACCTGACCACACACACAAACCTAACTTGTGTATTTGAGTTGAAAAGAATTGCGAGCAAGAGAGACATAAAGCAGGGGTTGACAACATGACCAAAGCTTCATGTATTTAGTGTTTCCAATCAGACTGACTGATCGATGCCATGATAGGTAAGTGCCTAACTTTGAATTAACTACTTATTGTAAATAAATAAAACATGAGGTATCATATATATAAAACAAATATGTGGCGCGATGCCGGGTGGTACTGACAAGCTCAAGTGAGGCATGCTGAGAGTATCACCGCAAAGGGGAAAGCTTCCATTGAGACACGAGTTTTAGTAGTATGCTAAGTTTCCATTGAGACACGAGTTTCAGTGGTATGCTAAGCTTACATTGAGACACGAGTTTCAGTGGTATGCTAAGCTTCTATTGAGACACGAGGTTCCGTGGTATGCTAAGTTTCCATTGAGACACGAGTTTCAGTGGTATGCTATGCTTCCATTGAGACACGAGTTTCAGAGGTATGCTAAGCTTCCATTGAGACACGAGTTTCAGAGGTATGCTAAGCTTCCATTGAGACACGAGTTTCAGAGGTATGCTAAGCTTCCATTGAGACACGAGTTTCAGAGGTATGCTAAGCTTCCATTGAGACACGAGTTTCAGAGGTATGCTAAGCTTCCATTGAGACACGAGTTTCAGTGGTATGCTAAGCTTACATTGAGATACGAGTTTTAGTGGTATGCTAAGAGAATAGAGTAACGAAAGTACAAAACAATCTCATAGAGAGTGTCTAGCTGAACCGAGCACATATGTCCTTTTTAGTGAAGAACAGATTTATCTTTTGCTCTTTTTATCTGTAATAACAGATGCCTCCTTTTCAATATAACCGCTCATAATTTATTGATTATTGTAATTAATTGTATTGATGACCGATACCGCTCTACAGATACCCTCGGTGTATACCAGGTAAGCAGTCAACCATGAGAACACGATCTTATAGAAAACTCCCTATAAGGCACTTAGTACAAGCCTGATGTCTGTCATGAGTGAGAACGGACGAGATATGCGAAAATTAAGTGGTGTGATACAACGATCCCTGCCACTAATAGCCACAGTTCTACGGACAAGACATGAAAAAAGGAGATGTCAACATAACACCAACAATAGTTTGAACAAAGAAACAAGCGAGGTACTGCAAGCTTTTTAGATTAGCAACTAATTTTGAGAAACAAACATGGCTGAACTAGCTAACTTGTAACTGTATCAGACGCTACCGAAATGATTCTTCTTCCAATAGCTTGATAAAGTCGCTCTAATAAATATGAACCTGTTTTGAAATGGCAAGTGTTACCATATCATAAGTAATATTTCAAATTTTCCGTAAATGCACTTATATTTTTAAATGTAACAAGTTAAAAGCAATAAAATTAATTCTTAGAAACTGATGTTTAAGACTTAATTTGCTAAAATACGAAACTGCTTAATAATAACTTGATAAAGAGATAACATCAGGTACTCTTATTACAGCATCTACATAACCAACCTACAGCCAGCTGTTAACAACCTGCAGTAGAGAAATCCTTTCAGATAAAATGAATTGCCAGGACTTTATGCAAGATAAAATTTGTTTTTCAGTTTGGGATTGGACTCGATGCTAAATATACCGATGCTTTAGTGCATCCGATGTTTAAAATCTTTAGCTAAATTCGCTATGTGCCCAGACCAAATGCGTATGCCCAATACTACAGCATGAGGAGGCTAGACAGTAACTGCAACGACATTGTAAGAATATGTGGCGACACAACAAGTGAAGAACGTACACTAACATGTGGAGGCACAAGTGAACACAACATACTCCATTTGTGGAGTTACAACACACAAACAACCTGTTCCAATATATTTACATGATTCTAAAATGAGAAAGATGTAAAGGGGATCAATTTAATAGCATCTACTATATAGATGGCAAACAATATCACAAATGGCCACATACTTTCCCAATAACTCTCTCGTTGTCTCTTCGTGCAATGCTCATTTAAAAGAAAACAACCGTTTATTACAAGCACCCCCTTTATTACAAGCACCTCCCTTTATTACAAGCACCCCCTTTATTACAATCACCCCTTTATTACAACCACCCCCCTTTATTACAAGCACCCCCTTTATTACAAGCATCTCCTTTATTACAAGCATCCCCCTTTATGACAAGCACCCCCCTTTATTACAACCACCCACTTTATAACAAGCACCCACTTTATAACAAGCACCCCCTTTATTACAAGCACTCCCTTTACGACAAGCACCCCCTTTATTACAAGCACCCCCCTTTATTACAAGCACCCCCTTTATTACAAGCACCCCCCCTTATTACCAGCACCCCCTTTATTACAAGCATCCTTTTTATTGCAAACACCCCCTTTATTACAAGCACCCTCTTTATTACAATCACCCCCTTTATTACAAGCACCCCTTTATTACAAGCACCCCCTTTATTACCAGCACCCCCGTTATTACAAGCATCCTTTTTATTACAAGCACCTCTCTTTATTACAAGCACCCCTTTCTCAAATGATATACGCTAAGAAAAATGAAAGCCATCAAGATACCTAGCGATTCATCTATGATTACACGAATGATTTTGATTTATTAATGTAAGCTTCCAAGCAAGGCAAAAAACGCGCTGCATGAATTTCAATGACAACAAATATTGCTGCACATTTGGTGTTGAAATGATGCGCGAAAACCAACTGCAGGTCTGCAGCCGCAAACAAAAATGCTACAAATGAGCTGTGTTTGTTTTAGAAAAAAAACTATTTTCTATGTCAGATTGGCAATGTATACATTTTAAGTGTCTCTGATGGAATCGTGACAAATTATATATTTTTATACCAGAAACTCAGAAATTATTGAACAAAAAGCTTAGGACATTGTGTGATGTGAACAGCAAGCAGTAAGTAGAAATATATGATTGATTGACTTGTAGTGTTTTTTCTGCTGCCCGATTAGACAAGGTGTCGGGATCATCTTTCCTACTCTAAAGAACTGATCCTAATGGTTCTGGTCACAGTAGTTTTGGTCATAGCGGTTCTGGTATAGCGGTTCTGGTCATATCCATTCTGGTCATAGTGGTTCTGGTCATGGCGGTTACGGTCATAGCAGTTTCGGTCACAGCGGTTCCGGTCATAGCACTTCTGGTAATTGCAGTTCCAGTTATAGCGGTTACGGTCATAGTGGTTCTGGTCATAACGGTTCTGGTCATAGCGGTTCTCATTATAGCAGTTCTGGTCATAATAGTTCTGGTTGTTTTGGTCAAGTTAAACTGAAACTGCCAAGTGTTTGGCCTTGAGGCCAAGCTGCTTTACATACTCTGAACAGAAAACTTTCGCCTTCATGTGTGCTCAGAACTTGAGGTAAAGCTTGGTGAGTTAAGAATCTGTTGTCCTGTATATATTGAACTAGCTGGTTGAATGCAATTGGAACCAATCACAATCAAGATTACCTCCAAACATGACTTGGCCCACTTCTGTAGGTTGATGGTTGTAACGAAAATGATACAATTTCTATTGCCAACAATTTTTACTCGTGAACCTATAATTAAGACATTGAATAAGTCATGAGATAAAACAGAAATGAATACCGTTTTTGAAAAAAGTAACCAAGATGAAAAAGAATCAGAAGTAGGAAAGAAATGAAGAGATATAGGAGTGTATGAGTGTGACAGAGGGACCAAAGAACCCATTCAAACTACGATTAGCTTCAAATGTTACCCTTAGCATGGCACTCCATGCTTTGAAGGTTGATCTTTTCTAGCATTTTGGAATGCATGCAAACAAACTCAATAACTTTTGCTCTTGAGGAGGAAGTTGATTATTTTAAAGTAGATCTTACGAAAATTCCTTCGATGAATAAAAATGATCTTGTTTGAAGATTTTAATTACCAAGAGTTACATTCAGTTTGTATTCAGGACTTCCTGTTGCAGTTTTTATTATTGTCATTATTCAGGACTTCCTGCTGCAGTTTTTATTATTGTCATTATTCAGGACTTCCTGTTGCAGTTTTTATTAGTCATTATTCAGGACTTCCTGTTGTAATTTCTATCATAGTCATTATTCAGGACTTCCTGTTGCAGTTTTTATTAGTCATTATTCAGGACTTCCTGTTGTAATTTCTATCATAGTCATTATTCAGGACTTCCTGTTGCAGTTTTTATTATTGTCATTATTCAGGACTTCGTGTTGTAATTTCTATCATTGTCATTATTCAGGATTTCCTGTTGTAATTTCTATCATTGTCATTATTCAGGACTTCCTGTTGTAACTCCTAGCATAGTCATTATTCAGGACTTCCTGTTGCAGTTTTTATTAGTCATTATTCAGGACTTCCTGTTGTAATTTCTATCATAGTCATTGTTCAGGACTTCCTGTTGCAGTTTTTATTATTGTCATTATTCAGGACTTCCTGTTGCAGTTTTTATTATTGTCATTATTCAGGACTTCCTGTTGTAATTTCTATCATTGTCATTATTCAAGATTTCCTGTTGTAATTTCTATCATTGTCATTATTCAGGACTTCCTGTTGTAACTCCTAGCATTGTCATTATTCAAGACTTCCTGTTGTAACTTCTAGCATTGTCATTGTTCAGGACTTCCTGTTGTAATTTCTATCATTGCCATTATTCAGGACTTCCTGTTGTAACTTCTATCATTGTCATTATTCAGGACTTCCTGTTGTAACTTCTATCATTGTCATTATTCAGGACTTCCTGTTGTAACTTCTATCATTGTCTTTTGTAAAAATTTGTTACGATGAAAACTTAATTTAACACAAAACTAACATCTTGAAACCGATTACTGCAAAGCGTTTCAATATAAATAAGCAGACCCTGCGAATCCATAGCAGCGACTAATTGGTACAAAGTAATCAAAATATTAAATAAGCTCAACAGTCGATTCATGTTTGAGAAATTTTCAGACAATTATTCCAATACGACAGTCAGTCAGACGCCGCCCCTTGACTGTGGTTTCATTTTATCATAGTTAATGATCAGTTTTACATTTGAACATGGTCGAATGAAGTAATGCTCAGCTTTGAAATCTGTAAACGAAATGCAAAAGACATCTTTGAGCTAGCAAAAAACTGATCGAATTTTAATCATTCAAATACGTAATCCTAAATTCATTCATATTAAAATCTTTCAAACAAAACATATTATACTAACAGGAAACAACCGTACAGCTCAAAGCCAATGTTGTTCACAGCCCAGCCAGCCTCAAAGTTAACTGCTATGTAATGCTACAGAGAGATTGCAAAGGCAAAATACATGCTGTCATATTTAGGAGATTTGAGTCACAGCCATTACAAATGGCAATTTTTTTTGTAATAATTGAAATTTAACCTGACAAAATTTTTTTATTATAAGCATAGCTCTGAGGATATGTTTCATAGTGTATTCAAATGTTCTTTGTAATTTTCGCACCGTAAAATAAGTACTAATAGAATTAACCACATTCGTATGATTAAGATATGCATTACTTTGAAAATGCTAAAATTGCTATTAATGGAGTAAAATATAACCAAACATTCATGGATAAACTGAACTTAACATCAGACAACATCAGAATAATTAAAGCTGCTCATCCTTGAATTCTTCAGAGATATGCTGAACTCTGATAGTGGAGTGTAGGCAGGCCTTCAGAAGTTGACCGTGCCAAACAACAAACATTTTCTAACTTTCAACATGAACTCAAAGCGTGAAATAAACTTTCAAACAATCACAAAACTAAAACGTAAAACCAAAACAATCTAGGAAAAGGCTGTCAGTTGTGATGAAGTTCATACTTAGGAAGACTAACATTAAAATGATATGCTTACTATGCATAGAATTGATATAGACGGTTTATGAAATACGAGGATGGAAGTGACTGATAAGTCACTGGCTTGACTACTTGGTGAGCCGTTCAATAAGAACAGACATAGAATGCACGATGCATCAGATGTCAGCCATGCAAAATAACACAAACAAAAAGGCTCAGCATGTCAACTCACCTATATTGTATCTAGCCAGGCTACATACACGGGAATATACATACATGGAAAATAGGAGAATAATATGCAATATGTGTACATACCGTAGGAATTATTTTATACAAGAATTGTTGAGAAGGTACAAGCAAATGTTTCTCTAGCATGTTCAACTTTAGTTTGACTTGAACACGCCAATGGCTTTCTTTCTATTGTAGATATCAGAGAACAGGCTAATTCCACGGAGGCTAATACACAGGCTAATGCCACTGAAGCTAATACACAGGCTAATGCACCTGAGGCTAGACATATGAACTAGAGAGCCTACCTTGTTTGGCTAGCTGCTCTGTGTTAGACTTGGTTAAAATACTTGAAAATGTAGTTCCATCCTCTCCTTCATGCACAGTAAAAGGGGTGAATGCCTGCTCCCCCTGCAACTCGAGGGAACTGCTGCTAAACTGCTTGTGAAGACTTGTATGGGATTCTGTGACAGCCACCTGCCTGTAGTAGTGTGGCAGCCTTCTTTCTAGCTCGCCCATTGCTAATGAGAAAGAACAAACTACTGTTATATTAATATAATATGAGGAGATAACATGGATATAACACGAGAGAATAGAGTACAAGGGTTCAGTTTAAGAACATAATACAAGATATGAGAGTATAGAGTACAAGGGTTTAGTTTAAGAACATAATACAAGGTATGAGAGTATAGAGTACAAGGGTTTAGTTTAAGAACATAATACAAGATATGAGAGTATAGAGTACAAGGGTTTAGTTTAAGAACATAATACAAGATATGAGAGTATAGAGTACAAGGGTTTAGTTTAAGAACATAATACAAGATATGAGAGTATAAAGTACAAAGGTTTAGTTTAGGAACATAATACAAGGTATGAGAGTATAGAGTACAAGGGTTTAGTTTAAGAACATAATACAAGATATGAGAGTATAGAGTACAAAGGTTTAGTTTAGGAACATAATACAAGATATGAGAGTATTAGTAGAGCAGGAGGGCATCAAAAAGCTGTCAAAAAAGTGATTTATTCCTTTTGAAGGTGGGCTATGTGATAAGAGTGGTACCTAGATCAGAATTTCGAGCTGATTTCAAATATCTGGTTTCTACACCTCTAAGATTGTTCATATTTGAGCAATATAATTAATATATTATTTTAATTAAACAAATGTCTGTAATGTTTTATGTGCTTCTGCCAACAATGTGATAATGAAAATGGCATATAAATACTAAATAATTAGCAATAACTTAAGTTGAAATAAATTCTAATAACACTAAAATATTTATTATTCAAATATTAGAATAATATTACAAGTGTATTATATAATATTATGTATTCTCAGTTTGGTTGATATTGTAGCAGCGTTACAGTTTGTCCTTGTTATTCCACAACTCCTATATGATTACAGATCTACAAAACAAAATGAAAAGTATTTTTAAAGACTAAGACCATGTATATATAATATTTTAGTATACATATATTCATCATTAATGCTTATTATGTTGAACCGTGTACTTTATTATACAAGTGAAATTGCAATTAGCCAGTCTTTTGTACGGTATGACACATGTATTCTAATCAAACATAAAGCACACTTTTGGTTACAATACCTCTCGAATAATAACCTTCTAATTCGCAGTCATCTGAGTCTTCTGCATTACTACTTTTATCTCCATCTTTATTTCTATTGCTACAGCAGCTGCATCTGCACATGTCCATACACTTGAGATCTGTGTTGTTGCACTGACAGCGACGAGACTGGCATCCAGTTTTGCATCGACAAAACGGGTCCATGAGCACATCAGGAGGTGCTGGTTGTTCTGTCATCCATATAGCTTTAAGCTTTCCACCTTCCATAAACCATCCATGTTGCTGGGGGATGGGGCATTGATGATGATTTGCTTGGCTCTTCTCCATATCGTGGCCTGGTAGGCAGTCCTAGGTATATGGAGATTTAACTCATCTAGTATGGGTGGTAGGTTTGATTGTGATGTGCGAGACGGTGAGCAGAAGATCTTATTCCGTGCTTCATTGATGTGATTTGTCTCCTCAACATATACATGTAATCTGCATATGAATGTCTCAATAGGTTCTCATATTGCACCATCAACTTCAAAATCTGTTCCCAATGATTTCAGTGTGTTACAGAATTCAGGATGGTTCTTTAGCAGCTTGAAGAAAGTCATCTTCCCTTTGGAATAGAATGTGCTTACACTGTCGCATCCACTTAGAGCATGGAGCCCGAGCAGTGCTTTGCATCGTTCAGTTGTGAAGACGGTAGACAGACAGACAGATTACATATCTCAACTGCTTCTTCTTACCACAGCAGTAAATGAGTTTCTGTGATAGCAGCTCATCCACTAGAGATAGACAGCTTAGGAAAACATCTGTGTCCTGGCACTTGATTAGAACTTTTTAGCTGGGTTTGTCTTCCATTATCTTTGCGACAAGTGATAACATGCCCGTATCTGCCTCCTCGTGGTCTGATGTCAAATTATCTATTTGGCTTACAGTGATTGATCCATCAAGGTCATAGCTGATCATGTGGCATTCTTGAGAAAAAGCTGTTACAAGTTTCTGCTTCACAGTTGACTCGCTTCATGTATCCTTCAAAAATTTCACTAGGGCAGTCTTGTTTGAGCCATCTGCTAAAAATTCAGACCATTTTGGCAATGATTAGTTCGGACTAAACACAGCAACCTTCTGCCTTCCTTTCACACTTCTATGACTTCTCTCACCTCCCTTAATGCTGATATCAGGGTATGTGTCACAAACAAAATCATGTACTCAATGGAATGTAATCATGGAATCTTGTGTGATACAAGCTTCCAATACTAACCATTCGTTGCAAACGCTGGAGGAGTGTCAGGGTCTGAATTTCGGCTATAGCATCAATCACAACCGCGTCAAAGACTGGTAGCTGATCCTGGTTAACATAAATTGATGGTTGATCAGCAACATCTTTCTCAACAGCAGCCATCAGAGCCAACTTAGCAGTCTTCAATATAGAGCCATCAGAGTTAGCCAGGGACCAGCTGATGTTGCCAAGAGAGAATGATAACACTTTTCTCAAATCCAAGTTACGCTGTTGGCTGATCACTACCAAATTCTCAAACAATCTGTGCGAACACACTAGGACTTTTAATTTGGATTTCATAGCTGATGGTAATGTGGTGAAGGTTTTGAGCTTGTTTGACTTGATAGATGCATTGAAATCAATCTCTTCGGTGCTTAATCTCTTCTGAACAAATTCTGAAAGCTGTTTCTCTCCTATCACATTTGCCATTTCAAGATCCTAAGTACCTCACTTCAATAGAGGCTTTTGCGCCACTGGTAATACGTACTAGCTTGGTGGTTTGAAATGCAAACGAATTTATTCTTGCTATTATGAGTCTTTCATGACTTTCTTCATTTCCTCATCAGCCTTCCATGCCTTTTCACGCATCTCTAAACATGCTGCATCCGAATCACTAAGCACTGGCATCTTCTTCATGTCTGTATGTACAGCTGTTCGTTCCGAGTGAGATGGAGTCCAGCGTTGAGAGGCCAATGACTTCCTGGTAAACTCTATGATTCCACCGTGAGACTTTGAGTCTCTTTTAACTGTTTGCTCAATAGATTGATCACAAGCGATAGAGCTGAATGGACAGTGATGTCGTGATTGATAAGTAAAATACCCCTTCTTCATAAGAGCCTCATACACCTTGATCTGCGATACTTTCAGATTAGTCATCTCTGCATAGTACAGCGTGCCATATCTAGCATAGTTTGTGTGGTCATATGCAAAAAACCAAGGAAGGATCATACATATAATTTATCTATACATTTATGTCCAAATTGTAGCTATAACACGTCATGTAAACTGCAAAGAGTTAGTTTTGCTGCTCACAAAATGTGCAGACAAAAATGAAAATGTTTTCTTTTTCTTCCACCAAAGTACCATTATCATGGAGTAATCATTATGAATTTGTAAAGGAATAGATATCTAGTTTCACCTCTTCTGCTGTATCACATTCTTCTGTCTCTTCTCAGCTTTTTCCATAACGAGTTTGTTACAATACTTTTTATAACAGGCATAATGACATAACGAGTCTGAACTCTCATCAAAGTTCTCAATGCTTGACACTTTTTGAGTAATTTCACATTGAATGCTCTCTTCTTCCAATATCAACCATCTGTTTGAATACTGTTTGGCTGTCTCATATTGAAGTTTAGTCACTCTGACTAGGGTTTCATTCACAGACTGATCAAGACAGTGAAACAAGCAGTCTTGCTGCATCCTTGGCATGGGTTAAGAAGTGCTGAAAGTTGACTCACCTAATCTCAAATACATGTAAAAGCAGTTACTAACTTTTGAGATTATAAAATAGCTTTCTTTGTCTGATATGTAAGGTTTTCCAAGCAAACTTGGAGTTGTCCCCTCCCATTTCGAAAGTGCTCTCTAGCTCAGAAATGTGCAAACACATAGGTGTAGAAACATTATAATTGAATTCAGCATAAATTTCTGACTATGAAACATCTTTGTTTGAATAGCCCACCCTCGGAAGGAATAAGCTGAAAGATAAGTTTATGTTCCTGCTCTACTATATAGAGTACAAGGGTTTAGTTTAAGAATGTAATACAAGATAGCATATAAAAGTGCCAACTAGCTGGTAATGATGTAAAATAAAACTATTTTGAGGGTTGAATTTAATAAAATAATTCGTTATTTCTGTTAGTAAACATAATATAATAATTGTGTTTCTGATAAATACATCTAAGCTTATGCGGCTAATAAAGGTATAATTTATAGACAGCTCATCGTGCTGGCCACACGCTGAGGTATGTGCCAAAGCTTTACGTGACTCACGCCAAAAGAATAGAGACATGAGATACAACTAATAATCTCAGAACTTGTTATTTTAGCCACAAAAAAGTTTTTAATAGAAACATAAGCAAATTCATGCAATATATAGACACTAAACTTAAAGGTCAACTCATGAACCAAACATATATTTAGTCAAAAAATGAGACCTGTCTCTGACACCATATTTATAAACACGTACTATAACATAAGGTAAGTTGAGTACTGCCTCTGACACCATATTTATAAACATGCACTACAACATAAGGTAAGTTGAGTACTGTCTCTGACACCATATTTATAAACCCGTACTACAACATAAGGTAAGTTGAGTACTGCCTCTGACACCATTATTATAAACACACACTACAACATAAGGTAAGTTGAGTGCTGCCTCTGACACCATATTTATAAACACGTACTACAACATAAGGTAAGTTGAGTACTGCCTCTGACACCATATTTATAAACACGTACTACAACATAAGGTAAACTGAGTACTGCCTCTGACACCATATTTATAAACACACACTACAACATAAGGTAAGTTGAGTACTGCCTCTGACACCATATTTATAAACACGTACTACAACATAAGGTAAACTGAGTACTGCCTCTGACACCATATTTATAAACACACACTACAACATAAGGTAAGTTGAGTACTGCCTCTGACACCATATTTATAAACACGTACTACAACATAAGGTAAGTTGAGTACTGCCTCTGACACCATATTTATAAACACGTACTACAACATAAGGTAAACTGAGTACTGCCTCTGACACCATATTTATAAACACACACTACAACATAAGGTAAGTTGAGTACTGCCTCTGACACCATATTTATAAACACGTACTACAACATAAGGTAAGTTGAGTACTGCCTCTGACACCATATTTATAAACACGTACTACAACATAAGGTAAACTGAGTACTGCCTCTGACACCATATTTATAAACACACACTACAACATAAGGTAAGTTGAGTGCTGCCTCTGACACCATATTTATAAACACGTACTATAACATAAGGTAAGTTGAGTACTGCCTATGACACCATATTTATAAACACGTACTACAACATAAGGTAAGTTGAGTACTGTCTCTGACACCATATTTATAAACACGTACTACAATATAAGGTAAGTTGAGTACTGCCTCTGACACCATATTTATAAACACGTACTACAACATAAGGTAAGTTGAGTACTGCCTCTGAAACCATATTTATAAACATGTACTACAACAAAAGGCAAGCTCCGTCTTGCCCCTGACACCACATTTACAAACACGTACTATAACAAAAGGCTTGTTCCTTGATTTCTTGGATCGCTCAATTTGTGATTCAAAAAACAACCTATACCACTATCAGCTTGCGGCTGCGCTAAGAGTTGTCCTAAATACAGCACATTTCTGTGTAAAATACTTGATCTTTACCTACAAATCTATATAAATGGTCAAATAACCACAGAACATTAAAAAAGTTAATAATTGTTTTCTTTTTAACTCTGATGACACAACTTTAAAATGCGGCAATATGAAAAAACTTTTGCCAGAGAAATGTGAAGAAATTGTGGCAGTTTTTAAGAGCGACCATTGAAAAAAGACCACATTCAACTTAAAATTTTGTGAAATGAACGACATGGAGTATTATATTATAGTATTGTGAGTATTATGGAGTATTATGTGAATATTTTAATTGAAAGTTTAAATGTTACTCTAACGAATGCACAAAGTATATTTGATTTCTATTTGATAGTTTCCTGTGACTTTCTAGAGAACTATTGAAACCATTGATGATAAAGAACAGACTCCTAGAGAAACTACATTGTATGATAATGAAGAGACTCCTAGAGAAACTACATTATATGATAATGAAGAGACTCCTAGAGAAACTACATTGTATGATAATGAAGAGACTCCTAGAGAAACTACATTGTATGATAATGAAGAGACTCCTAAAGAAACTACATTGTATGATAATGAAGAGACTCCTAGAGAAACTACATTGTATGATAATAAAGAGACTCCTAGAGAAACTACAATGTATGATAGAGAACAGACTCCTAGAGAAACTACATTGTATGATAAAGAACAGACTCCTAGAGAAACTACATTGTATGATAATGAAGATACTCCTAGAGAAATTACATTGTATGATAATAAAGAGACTCCTAGAGAAACTACATTGTATGATAATGAAGAGACTCCTAGAGAAACTACATTGTATGATAAAGAACAGACTCCTAGAGAAACTACATTATATGATAATAAAGAGACTCCTAGAGAAACTACATTGTATGATAATGAACAGACTCCTAGAGAAACTACATTGTATGATAATGAACAGACTCCTAGAGAAACTACATTGTATGACAATGAACAGACTCCTAGAGAAACTACATTGTATGATAATGAAGAGACTCCTAGAGAAACTACATTGTATGATAAAGAACAGACTCCTAGAGAAACTACATTATATGATAAAGAACAGACTCCTAGAGAAACTACATTATATGATAATGAAGAGACTCCTAGAGAAACTACATTGTATGATAAAGAACAGACTCCTAGAGAAACTACATTGTATGATAATGAAGAGACTCCTAGAGAAACTACATTGTATGACAATGAACAGACTCCTAGAGAAACTACATTGTATGATAATGAAGAGACTCCTAGAGAAACTACATTGTATGATAAAGAACAGACTCCTAGAGAAACTACATTATATGATAAAGAACAGACTCCTAGAGAAACTACATTATATGATAATGAAGAGACTCCTAGAGAAACTACATTGTATGATAAAGAACAGACTCCTAGAGAAACTACATTGTATGATAATGAAGAGACTCCTAGAGAAACTACATTGTATGATAATGAAGAGACTCCTAGAGAAACTACATTGTATGATAAAGAACAGACTCCTAGAGAAACTACATTGTATGATAATGAAGAGACTCCTAGAGAAACTACATTGTATGATAATGAAGAGACTCCTAGAGAAACTACATTGTATGATAATGAAGAGACTCCTAGAGAAACTACAATGTATGATAATGAAGAGACTCCTAGAGAAACTACAATGTATGATAGAGAACAGACTCCTAGAGAAACTACAATGTATGATAATGAAGAGACTCCTAGAGAAACTACATTGTATGATAAAGAACAGACTCCTAGAGAAACTACATTATATGATAAAGAACAGACTCCTAGAGAAACTACATTATATGATAATGAAGAGACTCCTAGAGAAACTACATTGTATGATAAAGAACAGACTCCTAGAGAAACTACATTGTATGATAATGAACAGACTCCTAGAGAAACTACATTGTATGACAATGAACAGACTCCTAGAGAAACTACATTGTATGATAATGAAGAGACTCCTAGAGAAACTACATTGTATGATAAAGAACAGACTCCTAGAGAAACTACATTATATGATAAAGAACAGACTCCTAGAGAAACTACATTATATGATAATGAAGAGACTCCTAGAGAAACTACATTGTATGATAAAGAACAGACTCCTAGAGAAACTACATTGTATGATAATGAAGAGACTCCTAGAGAAACTACATTGTATGATAATGAAGAGACTCCTAGAGAAACTACATTGTATGATAAAGAACAGACTCCTAGAGAAACTACATTGTATGATAATGAAGAGACTCCTAGAGAAACTACATTGTATGATAATGAAGAGACTCCTAGAGAAACTACATTGTATGATAATGAAGAGACTCCTAGAGAAACTACAATGTATGATAATGAAGAGACTCCTAGAGAAACTACAATGTATGATAGAGAACAGACTCCTAGAGAAACTACAATGTATGATAATGAAGAGACTCCTAGAGAAACTACATTGTATGATAATGAAGAGACTCCTAGAGAAACTACATTGTATGATAATGAAGAGACTCCTAGAGAAACTACAATGTATGATAATGAAGAGACTCCTAGAGAAACTACAATGTATGATAGAGAACAGACTCCTAGAGAAACTACAATGTATGATGATAAAGAGACTCCTAGAGAAAACTACAATGTATGATAATGAAGAGACTCCTAGAGAAACTACATTGTATGATAATGAAGAGACTCCTAGAGAAACTACATTGTATGATAATGAAGAGACTCCTAGAGAAACTACATTGTATGATAAAGCAATAAGGAAACTGAAGGTCTGTTAAACGAGCAGTCACACCAAATGATTCTTAGATTGGTTCAGAAATGCGCTCATGCAAGTTTTGTTTGGCACAGCAAGGTGTGACATAGTGAATTGTCCGCTCTTTACATTGATGGTCATAATAAATTTAATAATAGTATTGACTACTGTATAGTAACGACTACTGGATTGTAACGAGTACTAGATAGTAACGACTACTGGATTGTAACGACCGCTGGATAGTAGCGACTACTGGATAGTAACAACTACTGGATAGTAGCGACTACTGGATAGTAACGACTACTGGATTGTAACGACCGCTGGATAGTAGCGACTACTGGATAGTAACGACTACTGGATAGTAACGACTACTGGATAGTAACGACTACTGGATAGTAACGATTACTGAATAGTATTGACTACTGTATAGTAACGACTACCGGATAGTAACGACTACCGTATAGTAACGACTACCGTATAGTAACGACTACTGAATAGTAATGACTACTGGATGTAACGACTACCAAAAAGTAATATGTAGTGGATGCCAATGACTACAGCATAGTATTGACTACTGGAAGAACTACTACATGTAGATGGTAACTGGAATGGTTGCTGTTGAAAAAATAGTAGATTTGCTAACAAAATCATGTGGAATGCACAAGTACCAAGGTTGTTCTCTGGAGCCATATATCTGCTGAGCTCAGGATGACCTTGCACAAAACTCTGCATGTTGATACCATTTGCACGGGTCCTACTGACGAGGAAGCGAGAAGGGAGTCTGGATGCGATAGAACTGTCTGTCACTCCAAATCCAAGGTTTATCAACACTTCCTCTGGGTTGGCCTTCCTTTCCTCTAACAAAAGCTCTATGCTACTGCAAATAAAGACAGAAAAGGTATGCTCTAAATCTGCATCAATCGAAATGGATCATATGAAAAACTAACTTTTGAAACAGACACAATCCTAAACATGCTTTAGTCTTACAATCTAAAGTTCAGAATGAAAGTGTCTATTATATAAACGCCTATAATACTATAGTCTAGTACATACTAGTCTATAATACTACAGTTTAGTACACACTAGTCTATAATACTACAGTCTAGTACACACTAGTCTATAATACTACAGTTTAGTACACACTAGTCTATAATACTACAGTCTAGTACACACTAGTCTATAATACTAGTCTAGTAAATACTAGTCTATAATACTACAGTCTAGTAGGGGTAACCGGGGCACCGCGGGCCCGAAATCACAAGATTTCATGCCAATGCAAAACTTTTCTAGATACAGCCATCAAACTTTGCCGTATCATACTTTGATTTGTGGGCTACACTATGAATTTACTGAAAACACTTTCAAATGGTAACGCAAACCATGGGATACTTTCTCTGCACCCTCTACAAGTGGTCCACGGTACCCCGGCCCCGAGGTACCGTGGACCGCACCCCGGGGTACCGTGGACATACACATCAAACTACTGCCACGGAAACGCTTTAGACCATTTATTGAAATTATTTGGTAAAGCTTACAGTATGCATTATACAAAACCATATTTAAACATATATTTCTAAAAATTTCTGCAATGGATTGTTCAACATCTAAAAAATAGTTCTGACACAGTCTGGCGAAAAAAATTGCTTAATAAAGCAGAGGGGATAAGTCAATATTGAAGCAAAATTGCTTGCATGTTCTTTGGGTGCCACCAATAACAGAGGGTTTAGAAGTAACATCACAACGTCGTTGATGTCAACTGTTGCAATGTCTTCTTTCTCCGGGGTTATAAAGTTGGACCCGCGCTGTATAAAGAATGATACATCGATGGTGTCATCAGTGTTACACACGTCAAGTATCACTGCCACGAAGTGCTCTTTCCTCTAATTACTACTAGAACATGATTGGAGACTTTAAGGTCCCCAATAACTATAGGCCTTTCAGCTGAGACGGGTAGGTCTTCAGGTTTCCTGGTTGGCTCCTCGCTATCCGACAATGCAACTGCTAGCTCTGCCTCCTCTTCGCTGCTGGACTCTATAGGTGCGGTAGCCTGTATAAAATAGCTGCCATTGTAAATAGATTTGTAGTACAATACAATTTTTTACTTCGTTGTGATCGGAGTGTGTTATTCAAAAACCAACAAAAAACTAACCTTGCGTTTACCAAGTTTTTTCTTTTGATTCTCTTTCTTCTGCCTCTTTTTCTAACTGAAGCTTAACAGGTGTGTCTGTTAGCACAACTGTTGACTATCTGTGGCATTCATTTTCTGAAAGCAAACGTTCTCAATGCCATGGTTTCTAGCAACCTCTGGATAACGCTTTAGAGTGGCTCAGGGAATCTTTAGGTGTCACGACACTTTCCTAGCAGATATGCCATCTTCTGTCACACTTTTGAGTGCAGTTCGCATTAACGTCGCATCAGTTCTACGGGGAGCTTTTGAGATGGGGTTACGAACCCCTTCTCAAAACTTCTTTTGAAACTCCACTCTTCATATTAAAATACTATTAAAACTTAAAAATACTAACTCAAAAGCAACATGAGTTTTTCTGGGGCACCGTGGACCATGGTCCGCGGTGCCTCGGGCCAGGTGGTCCATGGTGCCCCGGTACATGAAGCAAAAGTTATTTATAAAATTTTTTAAAAAGTTTTAACGATGAAGACGTTAAGTTACACGATACCAAAGAACAAGGTTAGTTGTATTATGTGTTGTAATAACAACAAAAAATATGTATAAGTTTTCGGCCAAGTAACTTGAACATCAAATGTGTTAAAATTTACTTTTAGGTCTTAAAATCAATTATTTTCTTACCAGTAACTGAATATGACATGCAGAGTTTTCAAAACAATATGGCTGAAAGATGACATCATATTCTGTTCAAAAATTAAGAGAAGACTATTCTAAAAATAATTTTTTTCAGGGAAATGGGAGGTGGTCTGCCATACCCCTGGGCCCACGGTGCCCCAGTTACCCCTACACACTGGTCTATAATACTACAGTCTAGTACACACTGGTCTATAATACTACAGTCTAGTACACACTGGTCTATAATATTACAGTCTAGTACACACTGGTCTATAATATTAGAGTCTAGTACACACTAGTCTATAATACTACAGTCTAGTACACACTAGTCTATAATACTACAGTCTAGTACACGCTAGTCTATAATACTACAGTTTAGTACACACTAGTCTATAATACTACAGTCTAGTACACACTAGTCAATAATACTAGTCTAGTACACACTAGTTTATAATACTACAGTCTAGTACACACTGGTCTATAATATTACAGTCTAGTACACACTAGTCTATAATACTAGTCTAGTACACAATGGTCTATAATACTACAGTCTAGTACACACTAGTCTACAATACTAAATTCTAGTACACACTAGTCTATAATACTACAGTCTAGTACACACTAGTCTATAATACTAGTCTAGTACATACTGGTCTATAATACTACAGTCTAGTACACACTAGTCTATAATACTACAGTTTTGTACGCACTAGTCTATAATACTACAGTCTAGTAAACACTCATTTGTCCCACGACCAAAGCGATTGTTCGGGAGCTTTATGATAAATGCGTATGTGCACACAACTCCTGAAATTATCCATCATCGGCCACAACAAAACCCTTGTACCGAAATCTATTCGAAAAATTTAACCATTTTTCTGTGAAGTCGGTCAAGTATAATAATGATACAAAACACATATAAACCTATTTAAATATGTTACCAAATGTTTGAAAAGTGTAGACAATATCCTAAAACTTACCCATCTGATCAAATAATACATAACTAGACAGATAAATTTGGCCTAAAATTGCCATTAAAACCATACAAGCCTTTTTTAATCAGAATTAAGACCGGCCAACGAAATGCCGATAAATCCGTGCGACAGAGAGCAGAACCATTTCACGAGAAAAACGTGCACATCTCACCAGTTTATGGCATTGTCCAATTGCCGAAGGTTTCTGTAATTAACGTAGAAGTACTGAAAAGTAATCGTTTCTTTTTTGCCGATTTACAAAAAAAATTGACATTTTGGACACTTATAATGAGTACTTTGGTATTCCAACTGATGTCCAAAGCAGCGTAAGTAAAGGAAATGACGATGATATTTTTCTAACGATTCTTATAAGATTAAAGGTTGACTTGCAACAAAATTCACATTACAGTTATTTGATATCAAAAGATTCACCATGTCTTACTATGTTGTGTTGTAGGTGCAAAATATGTGGGAATGTGATAACAAGCTCTTAAAAGCTAAAAAATGAACAGTTAATCGCAGCCAGACGAGACCGCCGTAGTTTGGATTCTCTTTCCAAAACGGCTCAAATGTGACGTAGCTGTGGTAGATGGTTTCTGTTTACACTTTCATGCAACCTTATTCGTCGAAATATTTTTACAAATATACTTCACGCATTCAATAAAACCATGTCTATTGTTCTTACGCGTCTATTTTATCGTCATTGTAATGCTGTCACTTTTAGCAGTGCTATCTTATAATTTACCGTAAAAAATCATTTAATTTTTTAACCTTACCACGAAGGAGTACATATCATTGCTTGATAATCATGACGAGCCTGTTGGTCACCTGTGATAATCAAAGTGCTGCAAAAATTATTTTCGAAGTTTTTGGGTCACATGATCAGATTACGACTTGACGATTAGTTAAGCCGAAACAAAACTGTAAAGTAGCGAGCATCTATATTTGGTACGGGGTCTTCGGTAAAACCCGAAGTGTTTGTCATAAACTAGTGCTACGATTAGTTTATATTGAGCTTTTTATTGACCTATCAATTCACGTGAGAACATCACGTGACAAGACAATAACCAAACTGTCATGGCTACGTCAGAGAAATAAACGGATTGCAATCTACGGTGGCTTTTCGTTTTTGAGCTTTTAAGAGCTCGTAATCACATTTCCACATATTTGGCACCTACAACACAACAGAGTAAGACATGGTGAATCTTTTGATACCAAATAACTGTAATGTGAATTTTGTTGCACGTCAACCTTTAAAAAAGAAAGGGTGCTGCTGGTTGAGAAATGCAATATTAGCAGTCAAATGGCACAAATGTAATAATAAGACTATTACAATATTTAAGTATAAGAAGAATTATTCGATTTTATAAGATTATTATAAGATTTAATTATAAGAATAATCATTCGAATTTACAAGATCGAAGTATATGGTGACCTATGGTGGGCAATATGTTACTGTTATTATTTTTCTAAAGATTTTGTTGATGATACTACGGCTGTGCCCAATATCGCGGTACTGCCAAGCCGTTTTTAATATTTGCAAAATTAAGTAATAGGCCTACATTTTCTTATAGATATACAGCTATTTCTATGACAACCAACTAAAATCTGTTTAGATTTTTAAATTTAGCATAATTTTCTGCATATAAATACAATCATCTAGATAAATATCACAACTTCTTGATATTGGTTGCTATGACGTTTTGAAATGTAAACAAAATTGTGCATTGGTTTTCGTTTCTCAAACTTTAACACCAGTTTTCTCAAAACTATGTTTTCGCATTAATGGTAAACATGCATTCAGTTTATTGACCATAAAATCTGCTGTAATTAAGCTGGAATCAATCTTTTTTTATGCAAAATAACCGAGAATTTTCTCCTACTGCTAGTGTAGATAACTCTAAATCTCACACACCCGACTTAACCATGGTTTCTATGATCATGACCCATTTCTTCACTTTGGTTACAGATCGCTGTCAAAACCATTTTACATTCAACACAACCAACTTTCAAACTGTGTATATTACACAGCAGCTTGCCATTTTACTTCTAATATTGCATTTCTCCTATTGCAGGGGAGAGATATAAACATATAATCTTTTCCTTTCATTATTGCTGTTTGTTGTACATAATAAAACCCAGTACATTGCAACTACCATTGCAGTTATCCTATTGCACTGCAGTGCCATTTGACTGCTAATATTGCATTTATCAACCAGCAGTACCCTTTCTATTTTCCAATATCACTTTGGTCGTGGGCTGTATGACAGGGGAATTTCTAGTCTATAGATTATCTGCTATAAAAGTCCCCAATCAATAATTCAATCAATCAGGTTCAGTCTCTCTATAACGCTAAAACTGTTTGCACCTAAACTTAAATACACTACTTGACTTTAGAAATAGGATATACCAGCCTTACCAAAGCTGCTGATGATACAACTGCTGGAAATTGTTGCCCAAAATAGTAAGAGAAATAGCTCATTAAAAACATATTTGCAACAAATTGTATTATTTCACTTTATTGGCGACTTCTATCCTATACAACTCACACTCAACTTCAGTGTTTTTTACTCGGAATGTTAAAGTATAACACTACAGAGTAACAAGGCCAGGCACTTCAGTGTATTATAACACCTGCATATGATCATTTACCAGCACACATCCTGAGTACCAAATACACACACCAGATGCATCCTGCCTACCAATTAGTAGGTCACATACTGGCAGTCCATATATGAAGAACAATTTGCTATAAATCTGACAGTTTGTATCTTGAGAACAAAAATGGTGCTGGGTTATTTCTAATACTCTAGCCTTTGCTGGAGGACAAATATATTTGTGAAACTTATCACTCTGGAATGTGAAGCTGGTACACACACCCCTTCACTACTAAAAGATGCCAGGTGCCTACCAGGAGAATGATGCTTGAAGTGCCAACAGCAATAACTAGTAGTAACTACCATCTACTAAGTAACTAGTTATAACTAGCAGTGACTACTATCTACTATGTGACTAGTTGTAATTAGTAGTAACTACCATCTACTAAATAACTAGTAGTAACTACTAAAAACTAAGTAACTAGTAGTAACTAGTAGTAACTACTAAAAACTAAGTAACTAGTAGTAACTAGTAGTAACTACCATCTACTAAATAACTAGTAGTAACTAGTAGTAACTACCATCTACTAAGTAACTAGTAGTAACTACCATCTACTAAATAACTAGTAGTAACTACTAAAAACTAAGTAACTAGTAGTAACTAGTAGTAACTACCATCTACTAAATAACTAGTAGTAACTAGTAGTAACTACCATCTACTAAGTAACTAGTAGTAACTACCATCTACTAAGTAACTAGTAGTAACTACCATCTACTAAGTAACTAGTAGTAACTACCATCTACTAAGTAACTAGTAGTAACTACCAACAACTAAATAACTAGTAGTAACTACCAACAACTAAGTAACTAGTAGTAACTACCAACAACTAAGTACCTAGTAGTAACTACCATCTACTAAGTAACTAGTTGTAACTAGTAGTAACTACCATCTAATAAGTGACTAGCTGTGAATAACCTTCTTACCCATACCAAGCTACAGAGCTAACTTAGACACAAAACAATCAAAGTTGTATTAACCAGCAATAATTTCTGTCTTGCTATTCCTGAGCCATCAATCATACAAAATTGTTCCAATTTGTGGTTTGGATAGAGACCGTATAACAATTTAGCCTTCCATGTAACAGCAGTAATAACTTAGGCTAGGTTATTGTTAACTTAGGCTGTGTCTGCTCCAATATTTGTGTGAATCTGAGGCTACAGAGTGCTGCGTGTTGACTGAATTCTCATCGCTTACAAACTCAACTATGAATTTACTGGTGGAACTGGATTTGGGATTTTAATAACGCCTCATTACAAGATCAAGCACAAACATCCATGTTTACACCAGGTCACATTACATGATATTATAATAAGTATAAGTAATATTAAGTATTATACGAAAAGTATTTGGTCATACCTCGGGTGCTGCGGGTAACACACACCTCGGGTGCTGCGGGTAACATGCATGAGTTTTTCATAATCAAAAGGTACAACTGAAATAGTTTTGACAAAACAGAAATATTAATATATTTAATAAATATGTTTAACAATGCACCAAGCTGCAGAGGTTAGAAGGCATAAGAGGAAGAGTATTCACAAGTTTGTTACTACCGTCCTACTATTGATGCGCTAATCTCATTGATCATGTGATCACTGTTCCTTATGGTTGTGATTGATGAGTGGGAGAGTGAGGGGAAAACTAAGTTTTTACATTATTTAATGCCCACGCATGCCTTCCAACTATATAACACCTATGCTTGCCGACAATTCTGATGATCATTTTTTGGCAAATAAAATGGTATAACCTTCACGCCTACACCGGATGAGGCTGTATAACCTTCATGCCTAGACCGCATGAGACTTTGTAACCTTTATGCCTACACCGCATGAGGCTGAATCTCCCATGAAACAGGGTGAAAGGAAGCATGAGTTCCATTTGGGAAGTCACACCTCACCAAAAGTTTCTCAGACCATTCTGTCCGACCTGCCGATTCAGCCAGTGATAATGCAAACTATATTCTGTGCGAGCCTGAACATCATTACTCCCCAATAACGACTGACTAGGAGCATACGTCTTGCTTCATTCATTAGGGAGATGATCAAAGCTATGACCACCCAATCATATCCATCCTTTCTCTTGATCATTTCTTTGATCATTATAACCTAGCATTGCTTGATCGCTACCAAACTTTGACACCCATAGTTTTTACCTAAATGAGTTTTAATGCAAGGTTTCATTCGTCAGTGACTCGTCGTAGTGTGAACTAGGGTTACGCCTGCTAATATCAGACATACAAAAAGCTTTGCTCATGCCTGAGTAACAAGGATATTACTGCAATGCCAATAAACTGTCAAACAGAGCAGTCTTCAGAAAATCCGTTAGCCCCAAACTTGCTCTCCCAAAAGATAGTAACCGCTTAGTTAATTTCCCTTATGCGACAGCGGGGCTGACTCGAACTATACCGAATGATACATGGCAAGGTCAAGGTCACTTTAACGAGATGTTGTTTACACCGAAAGCTAGATGACTAATAGGGGAATTATTAACAGTTCACTGAAAGCTTAAACTGAACAAACTTTTAAATGTTAGTTGAAGCAAGTTCAAGTACAGTGGAACCTCGGTTCTCGAACACAATCCGTTCCAGAAGGTTGGTCGAAAACCGAGTTGTTCGAGATCCGAAACAGGTTTTCTCATTAGAACTAATATGTATAAGTTTTAATCCGTTCCAAGTCGATTTAACAACCTCGGTAATTTATTTTTTAACATTTTACACCATAAACTGTACTATATACTGCATACTATAAATAAAAACAGGTAGATGTAGATCGTGTTTAACTTTAATAAAAGATTTTTTATCTATGAGGATTAAAAAAAGAAAACAAAAAGTAAACACTTTATATGCTTTGCTCTTAGGACATCAAAAACATTAAAGGTTACGATACAATACAAAAAATCGCAGAAATTGATAATAAAACAGCAAAAAAATGCAACAGATTAGTTACATCAAAAATCGTGTGAAAGAAGAAAATAGAAACATCAATGGCAGGTTTACTTCACATCTTTGAAAATGAATCCTCCTCCAACACAATTTAGGGTAACTCAACTGGAGGAGTTGTGTCTCTAGAAAATCTCTTCGGTAGAGGCGACGTCCTTCCAGATGGCTCCTTTTTGTAAAGAATTAATGACGTGAAACTTCTCCCTTTTTTAGAACTTTCCGAAAGTGGCTCATAACAACGTCGTTAAATGTATAAACATGCTGTTTCCGGAACTGCTGCGAATGTTTAATTCAAATGTGCATGTTTCGGTTTGGTCGAGAACCGAATTTATGGTCAAAATCCGAGATGAACAAATCTCAAATTTTTTGGTCGAAAACCGAGTTGGTCGAGAAGCGAAGCGTTCGAGAACCGAGGTTCCACTGTATTTAAGTTTAATATCTATTAATTTTTCTACGGAATCTTGTCTCCTTTTTTCAAATACTAGTATTTGTTGGAATGAAAGAGAAGGACATTACTGCAGTATTATCTAACTATTAACTGTTCATTATATAATGATTGCTGATGAACAATCTTGCTGATAAGTATTCTGTGAATGGGTTAATAATCCATCTGACATGAGTTTGCCCTTGTCATGATGCTGCAGCATCAGGGTCATATTGAGCCAAGAAAATGAATAGTGGGGAGGAAAGGAGCGGAGGGAGAGCAGCTCGTAAACACACTCAAGTATAAAGTAGGGTGCCAGCTGTAGTAAAACACACTCTAGTATAAAGTAGGGTGCTAGCTATAGTACAACACACTCTAGTATAAAGTAGGGTGATAGCTGTAGTAAAACACAATCTAGTATAAAGTAGGGTGCTAGCTGTAGTAAAACACACTCAAGTATAAAGTAGGGTGCTAGCTGTAGTAAAACACACTCTAGTATAAAGTAGGGTGCTAGCTGTAGTAAAACACAATCTAGTATAAAGTAGGGTGCTAGCTGTAGTAAAACACAATCTAGTATAAAGTAGGGTGCTAGCTGTAGCAAAACGCAATCTAGTATAAAGTAGGGTGCTAGCTGTAGTAAAACACAATCTAGTATAAAGTAGGGTGCTAGCTGTAGCAAAACACAATCTAGTATAAAGTAGGGTGCCAGCTGTAGTAAAACACACTCTAGTATAAAGTAGGGTGCTAGCTGTAGTAAAACACACTCTAGTATAAAGTAGGGTGCTAGCTGTAGTAAAACACAATCTAGTATAAAGTAGGGTGCTAGCTGTAGTAAAACACAATCTAGTATAAAGTAGGGTGCTAGCTGTAGTAAAACAAGGCTTCTTGCATGAATGCGCATGACATGAAGCAGAAAGGCTTAAGCTGGCAGATGCGATGATACGCCTATAACATTGCCATTGTTCAAATTTAAAATCTCTCTCATGAAGGCCATGCTTGCTGAAAGGAAGGCTAATGGTAGATGTGCATTAAACAAAAATACTAATTGAACTAACAATGTATAGTCGTAATAGCTGTCATGCAATTGAACACGCCAAATGGCTTGAAGGGTGAGACAGCTAGAACAGGAAGTATGCATCAGCTGGTAGGCTTAATCTTAGCTGATCAAATATTGAATAAAAGATTATTGAGCATTTACTACTGGTGATGCATGATAGCTTCAGGAATTTTATTAAACACCCCAATTCGCTTACATAAGATTTCCTTGTTGTACGAAGGAGTTAATCACTATATCACTATAGCAAACAGCATTCAATTTCCTCTTGTGCATAGGCAACTTTACATACATGTTGGCCCACAGGTGGGGAGGAATCTGGTCGGTATGATACATTCGTGAAGGCAATAACACCTGGTCAAAGGCTAGTGTCCATTCAATCAGAGCTTATTCTCTGTGGAGAAATATGTGACAACTTCTAATGTCCTTTATTGATGGTTTAACCAAACCAAAACATGTATAGCCGGAGTAGGACAGTGCACAAGGACAGAAGCAACACAAACACGCAACACACACATGCACAACAGACACACAACACGCGCATGACAGATGCACATCAGACACACAACACGCACACGACAGATGCACATCAGACACACAACACAGACACACAACGCGGAGCTGATTGGAGGCAGTGTAGAAACCAACCTTGCCTCTGAGTTGAAGCTACTGTAGTTTGAATGCATCCATGACAACCTGCTGCTCTTCCTGTGGAGGCACTTCTTTTCTGCGCTCGATGAAGGTAAAGATCTGCAAGTAGTAATGAAAGTAGAGTGAAGCTCTGCATCTATAATCCTCAGTCCTGCTAATGACAAATATGTTATCTAAGAACCGCCCACAATCAACTTAATACCGAGAGACAACTTGAACATTTACTAGGGCCGTATGACAGTCTAGGAAAGTACAACCCTTCCAGCGCAGTCAGGCTCAGTTAAGTGAAAAGTTCTGTATGGTTATAGAAGACTATAGGGAAGTTAGTGAAGGGTTCTGTGTACTGACAGAGGACTACAGGAGAGTTAGAGAAGGGTTCTGTGTACTGATAGAGGACTACAGAAGAGTTAGTGAAGGGTCCTGTTTGGTGATAGAGGACTACAGAAGAGTTAATGAAGGGTTCTATGTACTGATAGAGGACTACAGGGGAGTTAGTGAAGGGTTCTGTATGGTGATAGAAGACTACAGGAGAGTTAGTAAAGGGTTCTGTATGCTGATAGAGGACTACAGGAGAGTTAGTAAAGGGTTCTGTACGCTGATAGCGGAATACAGGAGAGTTAATGAAAGGATTCTGTATACTGATAGAGGACTACAGGAGAGTTAGTGAACAGTTCTAGAAATGACACAACCCATTGGTATGCGAAGGCAGCTTTTAGACTGTTACGAATCTTGTTGACATAACAAACTGTATCAAGAGGACAACAAATCTGAAGTCACAGCGTGTTCTCCAACACTCACACAGAAACACAGCAATACACAGCAGAAATATGGTGGATATTTTTCCATCAACATGTACAGACAAATTTAATTGACTCTGTGCTTGAGACATTGGCAATAACCCTGAAATAAACCTGAACCAAAGGCAACCATTTAACTGAATACTGGTGGTCAATGCTAGATATTTATAAGCTTCAATAAGTTTTGGAAAAATAAAATGGAATGTACCAGAACCTGCAAGACTGTCAAACTGATTCATCCGGCTCGTTGACAATCAACATTGTCTAGGGGCTAATAGTATATACTTGGTGAGCATGAAGTGTCGTTACGTGCTTGATGGTGACTCACTAGTGTGTATTGCTGAGGGTGACTCACTGGTGTGTATTGCTGAGGGTGACTCACTAGTGTGTATTGCTGAGGGTGACTTACTAGTGTGTATTGCTAAGGGTGACTCACTAGTGTGTATTACTGAGGGTGACTCACTAGTGTGTATTGCTGAGAGTGGCTCACAAGTATGTATTGCTGAGGGTGACTCACTAGTGTGTATTGCTGAGGGTGACTCACTAGTGTGTATTGCTAAGCGTGACTCACAAGTATGTATTGCTGAGAGTGACTCACAAGTATGTATTGCTGAGAGTGACTCACTAGTGTGTATTGCTGAGGGTGACTCACTAGTGTGTATTGCTGAGGGTGACTCACTAGTGTGTATTGCTGAGGATGACTCACTAGTGTGTATTATTGAGGGTGACTCACTAGTGTGTATTGCTGAGGATGACTCACTAGTGTGTTTTGCTGAATTTGACTCACTAGTGTGTATTGCTGAGGATGACTCACTAGTGTGTATTGCTGAGGGTGACTCACTAGTGTGTATTGCTGAGGATGACTCACTAGTGTGTATTGCTGAGCGTGACTCACAAGTGTGTATTGCTGAGTTCAAGTTGGATAGTTGTTTAGTATAGCTATGTGGAAGAGTTTCTGGTCTTTCTACTTGTCAGTCATTGTATAGCATCTAACCTAAGTTTTCTTTTGTTGAGTACGTTACTAGATATTCTATATTACATTATACATCACTTACACCACGATAGTAAATCAACTAGTATACTTAGCAATGAGAGCGGTTAATACAATGTGTTATATCCATAGATATATAAACCATAAATATACATCTATAAATCCATAGATATATAAGGTGTATATATCTATGATTATATCAAACCAGATAAGTAAATAATTCATCCATATTATAGTTAGTTGAAAGTACTACCAAAACCCCTGGATACTACCGTAACGATATCTAAATTTCTACTGCATCCTGTTACAGAGTATTCACAGAGAATGCCCAGGGTTGCAACAACTAGCAAATCCTAGCTGCAACTACTAATTAGGAAGATCTTACAGGACATGATTATTAGTATGAAGAACAGAGATCTACTCGTATTGCGAACGGATGGTGTTATGAGCCGATACTCTTTAGAGATTGTTTTTTACCACAATAATGTAGTTGCGATATTTCCCTACCTCCTTCAGCTACCATCGAATCAGTTTTTCGATCGTGATTGCTAATGACAAATAATGCATGGCCAACAGAACTGCATTTTAAACTGAAGAGCAGTGAAGCAAACCAATTTTTTCTACCGAAGAGCCAAGGACCATAATTGGTGAGAAACTGATGATGGCTCACTCGAAGAATGCGCCTGAAAACTTCTTTTATATGGCAAGGTCAGCGACTTACACCAATTTAGTCAGCCGTGAATAGGCCATATAATGATGATATAAGAGATTTCAAGGCTATTTCAAGGCTAAATTACCTGAAGAAGACCTGAGTTTCAATCAAACATACAGGCCCTATCTAGCTTATTTATTGTTGTAAAAATTACCAAATTACTTTATGGAAAAAGGTAATGTGTTTAACATTAGCTACTACAAGAAGACATGTACTTCATCCACATGTGTGTACTTGCACCTAATAAAAAGAATTAATGTGTTTAACATTAGCTACTACAAGAAAGAATACTTGATCCACGTGTATGTACTTGCACTTTATGGGAAGAGGTAATGTGTTTAACACTAGCTACTACAAGAGAACATACAGTACTGATCTGCATGTGTGTACTTGTACCTTGTGGGAAGAGGTAATGTGTTTAACATTAGCTACTACAAGAGAACATACAGTACGTGATCCACATGTACTGTAAAACCTCTCTTTCAATGTCATGGCCCTTTATTTTTCAACCTTTCCCTTAAAATGGAACCTTTGTTGAAGGTGACATTCAACTTGAGGGTGGCATTGTATTTTTCAAATAGCTCGTCAGAATTTTGGGAAGATAAATTTAACCCTTTTACGGGCAAATCAAACACCCCCTATATTTTGAACTCTCCTATGGACAGAGCGACATTAACCCTTTGGGATGCAAGAAATTTGCTATAACTCACATGCAACCTGTCATAGATCTCTAAATGAATATGCATTAGGAGACTGTAAAATGTCTCTACCAGTTGATGTTTATTGCCTGCAATCAACCTGCGATGATATTATAGCCTGTGTTACAATTTGTTAAAGATTTTAATTTTTCACTTCATTCTAAAATAAAAGCACATTTCTATTTTATAACTATATTTAACAATACCGCATAAAAGCTCATTGCACTCATTGATGTTTGCAACAGTTTTCAGCCAAAACTGGCTTTTCATGTGCAATAGTATAGGAGTTATGAGCGCGGCCAATCCAAATAATATGCTATAAATCTGTATATTTATAAGTTATTAAATAATAATCTATAAAATGCTACAAATATATACATATAAGAACAAGTGACATATGCAAACCCTATTTATAATACATACAGAAAAAAATTAACTTTTTTGAAACAAAAATATTTGCATCATTTGCTCAGCCAGTTACATTCTGATTGCTGCCTTCGTTTAGAGCCATTTAATCTTCTGGCTGTTCAATACCTTCCAGTGTCTTTCGGCCTCAACTCTTTCGGCACTGCTGAACTAGTCGATAATAGTTCCCAAACAATTTTTTAGCAGAGCAAAACTTTTACACATTGCCACTAAGAATACACTTTTGTGCATATGACGATAAACTTTTAACCACGTGTAAGCTTGCACATGCATGTTAAACAGAAGTTTTAGTCTCAAAATAGTAGTACAGTGCACTCCTGGGTTACGTGCACCCTGTTATAGTAGTATAGTGCACTCCTGGGTTACGTGCACCCTGTTATAGTAGTACAGTGCACTCCTGGGTTACGTGTACCCTGTTATAGTAGTACAGTGCACTCCTGGGTTACGTGCACCCTGTTATAGTAGTATAGTGCACTCCTGGGTTACGTGCACCCTGTTATAGTAGTACAGTGCACTCCTGGGTTACGTACACCCTGTTATAGTAGTATAGTGCACCCCTGGGTTACTTGCACCCTGTTATAGTAGTATAGTGCACTCCTGGGTTACGGGCACCCTGTTATAGTAGTACAGTGCACTCCTGGGTTACGGGCACCTTGTTATAGTAGTACAGTGCACTCCTGGGTTACGTGCACCCTGTTATAGTAGTACAGTGCACTCCTGGGTTACGGGCACCCTGTTATAGTAGTACAGTGCACTCCTGGGTTACGGGCACCTTGTTATAGTAGTACAGTGCACTCCTGGGTTACGGGCACCCTGTTATAGTAGTACAGTGCACTCCTGGGTTACGTACACCCTGTTATAGTAGTACAGTGCACCCCTGGGTTACGTGCACCCTGTTATAGTAGTACAGTGCACTCCTGGGTTACGTGCACCCTGTTATAGTAGTACAGTGCACCCTGGGTTACGTGCACCCTGTTATAGTAGTACAGTGCACCCCTGGGTTACGTGCACCGTGTTATAGAAGTACAGTGCACTCCTGGGTTATGTGCACCCTGTATAGTAGTACAGTGCACCCCTGGGTTACGTGCACCCTGTTATAGTAGTACAGTGCACCCCTGGGTTACGTGCACCCTGTTATAGTAGTACAGTGCACCCCTGGGTTACGTGCACCCTGTTATAGTAGTACAGTGCACCCCTGGGTTACGTGCACCCTGTTATAGTAGTACAGTGCACTCCTGGGTTACGGGCACCTTGTTATAGTAGTACAGTGCACTCCTGGGTTACGTGCACCCTGTTATAGTAGTACAGTGCACTCCTGGGTTACGTGCACCCTGTTATAGTAGTACAGTGCACTCCTGGGCTACGTGCACCCTGTTATAGTAGTACAGTGCACTCCTGGGTTACGTGCACCCTGTTATAGTAGTACAGTGCACCCCTGGGTTACGTGCACCCTGTTATAGTAGTACAGTGCACTCCTGGGTTACGTGCTCCCTGTTATAGTAGTACAGTGCACTCCTGGGTTACGGGCACCTTGTTATACAGTTTCTCGCCTTACGATGTAGAAACTAATGTTTTTCATCTCGCAATATGACACTTTTTTCGCCATACGACATCAACAGAAGTTGTTCTTAAAATTCAAATTTGGCAGTTGGTGTGCTGAATACATCGGAATAACAAAGATGCTGATATGCTATTCCCTGAAATTCCTCCTACAACGCCCGAAAGAAATATGATGCTCCGCCCGCTCTCTTTCTTTCTCAGATCAGTATTGTTCGTTACAAGCTATTACGAAAATGAAACCGGAAACAAACAGGTGATAAAATTTTAGACGAAAAAGTTCAAGTTTAGTAAAATACATACTAAAACTTAGGTTTAAGTGAGCATCTAGTAAGCGAAATTCATTAAAATTAAATTCAAGATTTATTTTATGTTGTACGCCTGTCTCGAAGGTAAGAGCTCCCTACGGTATGCACATGTCTCGAAGGTAAGAGCTCCCTACCGTATGCACCGCACATAGTATGTTGTAATGTTACATTTTATTGTAAATCATAACCACTAAATACATTAAAGTTGCTCTAGGTAACTATAGTTAATAATGTTAATATGCTATTTTGTAACTAATTTTTAACATGTACAGCACAGTACATGTATATAAAATTTTGATGTTTTGTACCAGAGGTGTTTGCATTAGATAATTACTATGGGTTTCTATACCCCTCTATACGACATTTTTACCTTACAATGCCAACACCGAAACGAATTAAGTTCGTATGGCAAGGATTCACTGTACAGATTCTATCAAAATTGCTAGACCTCTTTCATGTATGTCCAAGTCTCAAGACCGTGTTAAACAAGGAACTACTACTGGCCTGATACAGTCATCAATTAATTCTATGGCATGGCTTATAAAGTTTTAATAAAAAAAACCGTAAAGCTTTGGAATTAGCAAACAAACTTTGATACGAACAGCTACAAAGAAAAAATTAATTATTATTCTTGTAACCGACTCATTATTAGTACCATTTTGTGGACAATTTTCTACTGATCAATTAATATAATAGATTCATAGAGAATAAAGAATGTCACAGTGACAGTCAAACAGAGATGATGTTCAATTAAAAGGTGGCGCTCTATTTTTCAGTCCATCTCCTATTATAGTGGTGATCAAATAAAGGTGGTGTTCAAATAAAGGTGGCGCTCAAATAGAGGTTTTACTGTATATACTTGTGCTTTCGCAAGTATGTAAAATATTACAATTCTCTACTTGATGAAGGCTTGTAGACACATTCAGATTTTATGATATGGTATTAAAAATGTAATTACTAATCAAATAAAACCCTGTTTTATATATATACATGCATAGGCCTATATATTTTATACTGTACAGAAACGAAGTTGTTAACTGCTTCTAAAGCCAAATTCCACTACTCTATTTTGGTTATGATCCCAAATCCTAGTTCGGATAGTAAGTTAAAAAACTCTTCATCTATCACTAACTTTGGGAACATGACTTATGGCACAAACAAAATCATTTTATCACCCTCCCTCGTTCTATACGCAAGTCACCTTTCTTATAACACCTAAAATGCATTGCAGGTATGGATATGGTTGATCAAAATGGTTATTGTTGCTTGGAACTTACCCTCGTGGCTCGCGATGAGGAGGTTGGACATCATGATTGTGAGCTGATGAACCTACGCCTACAATATCATCATATAATTTTTTAAAAATAAGAACTATATATCTACCAGTAATTATACTACAACATATGTCAGAGGTATCAGGGATGCCCATCTACTAACACCTGCCAGTAGTTATACTACAATATATGTCAGATGTATCAGGGATGCCCATCTACTAACACCTGCCAGTAATTATACTACAATATATGTCAGATGTATCAGGGATGCTCATCTACTAACACCTACCAGTAGTTGTACTACCATATACAGAGAAACATATAATAGTGAAGTTACGGTGAGTGTTAGCCTATCCGCACATATAGGGAATACATAATATATTCATCTGCTGCTTCATCACGATTGGCTAGCTGACCATCACAGAGCATGTTTTAAAATGTCAAAGTGCAAGCGATATAATAAAAATTCATTTCTATATATTTCAAGAGCAACTGATTTTGCTTGCGTCTAATGCTTTCAGTGTGCTTCACAAAGTGTTGGCTGGAGGATGATGCCGACACTAGCGTTTAACAATGCCTCTTATTTTGCCTCCACTGTGCGTCAGCCTTCAGCAGTATAAGATTATTACACGCAGTTGCCCGTCAATGTGAGCGATTTTATGTCAATACTGGCGGAATTCCCGGCATTGCACAGATATTAACAACAGCTTATAAACAGTGACAAGTAATGTAGTTGCCTGCCACTTGCCAATAGCATGGCACATTACCAATGACTAATTTGAGCAAGCTAGTATCTGTATTGCTAAACTTAATGTACTAACAAGAGCCATGAGAGCAAGCTTTAGTGATGTTGTGCCATAACGTAATGCTATGTGTATTTTAACCTAGATAATCACTCATATTGCCCAATGAATCCAGCAGTCTCGCGTAGCTCAATGGTTTAGCATATCGTCTCGGGAATGGAACATTCCTGAGATCAAATCTCCTGCGAAACGGAGTGTTCATTCCAAGATTTTAATAACTATAACCGGACAAACCGAACCACACAAACTTTTGAGATATATATATATAGACTGTGAGAGATCAAAATTCAGGAAGCTTTAATAAAACTTGAATTATTGTTTTATTTCTTTTCACAAACTTCAATCAGCATGGGTTAAAAGAAGGAAGCATGCAAGCTATGAAGGTTGAACTAGAGGGCAGCACACAACTTACTGATTGGCTGCAAGGGAAGACAGTTATGACCCTCGGAGACGTCACGGGAGGATGGATAGGCCTCACCTCGAACTGCCTCATAACTAGCAAGAAAAATCACAGAAGACATGATCAATGAAATGGCTTCCAACACCTTGCTGGCTTCGCTTTTGATTGAAGGTAACAAATCGCTCACATTTCATTTCCTTATCTAAACATACGCTCAAATCTTTTACAGCTGCCATTAGCCTATATAAATCTTGTTAACATTTACGTTATGACATAATGCATTGACTGAGCGCTAGCTCTAGGATGAGGCACTCTATGTAAGATAATTCGCATAATTTTTTCACATGTATATGCATTTAGTTACATATCACAGAACAAAGAAATTTACATGTATATGCATCAAGTTACATATCGCAGAACAAAGAAATTTACATATATATGCATCAAGTTACATATCGCAGAACAAAGAAATTTACATGTATATGCATCAAGTTACATATCGCAGAACAAAGAAATTTACATGTATATGCATTTAGTTAAATGTAGCAGAACAAAGAAATTTACATGTATATGCATTTAGTTACATATCGCAGAACAAAGAAATTTACATGTATATGCATCAAGTTACATATCACAGAACAAAGAAATTTACATGCATATGCATTTAGTTACGGATCACAGAACAAAGAATGCATACCAAATACAGATATCAAATCTTACTTCTATGTTGTCCATAATGTTTATATGGATTCTAAATGTTAACAAGAAAGTAAGGTGTTACTTGTTCAAGGCAATCAGGTGTAATGACAGTAAAGTGTTACTTGTTCAAGACAATCAGGTGTAATGACAGTAAGGTGTTACTTGTTCAAGACAGTCAGGTGTTACTTGTTCAAGACAATTGGTGTAATGACAGTAAGGTGTTACTTGTTCAAGACAATCGGTGTAATGACAGTAAGGTGTTACTTGTTCAAGACAGTCAGGTGTTACTTGTTCAAGACAATCGGTGTAATGACAGTAAGGTGTTACTTGTTCAAGACAATCGGTGTAATGACAGTAAGGTGTTACTTGTTCAAGACAGTAAGGTGTTACTTGTTCAAGACAATCGGTGTAATGACAGTAAGGTGTTACTTGTTACTACAGGTCAGTACTGGAGGTCAGTACTGGAGGTCAGTACTAGAGGTCAATACTAGAGGTCAGTACTGGAAGTCAGTACTGGAGGTCAGTACTAGAGGTCAGTACTAGAGGTCAGTACTAGAGGTCAATACTAGAGGTCAATACTAGAGGTCAGTACTAGAGATCAGCACTGGAAGTCAGTACTTGAGGTCAGTACTAGAGGTCAGTACTAGAGGTCAGTACTGGAGGTCAGTACTAGAGGTCCATACTAGAGGTCAATACTAGAGGTCAATACTAGAGGTGAGTACTAGGGGTCAATACTAGAGGTCAATACTACATGTCAGTACTGGAGGCCAGTACTGGAGGTCAGTACTAGAGGTCAGTACTAGAGGTCAGCACTGGAAGTCAGTACTAGAGGTCAGTACTAGAGGTCAGTACTAGAGGTCAGTACTAGAGGTCAGTACTAGAGGTCAGTACTAGAGGTCAGTACTAGAGGTCAGTACTAGAGGTCAGTACTAGAGGTCAGTACTAGAGGTCAGTACTAGAGGGTCAATCCCAAAATGATCAATGTGAAATGAACAACCAACTATTTTAAACGTGCCTTAACATAGCTATTGAAAGAGATCAGAAGGAAGAGAATGCCTCAAATGAGCTTTACAAATGTTCTTTTTGTGTGTATCTACTAAAGTTGTTATCTCCATTTCAAAGAATGTGAGTTAATTTCATGGAATAGGAGTAATCTGTTCAATGTGCAGCACCAGAGAATAATGATTAATGTTGCAGGCACACTCAAGGCTGCGCTAAATAACAGATCTGTTTCCATAAAACTAATTAGGAAAACCTTACAGTGCAAGCCACTATAAATATAAGCTAACCATCTCAGGCTGATATAACATATCTTGGTCTTACTCGCAATAACATAGCATTGTCAGTTTCCACTGTAATTCAGCTACCATAGAGGTACTCTTTTAGCTGAGGTTTTGAACTAAGATTAGAAGTTGCAAAAAAATTTGGCTAAAAATCTGAAGATGTTTTCATGACAGCGGCTAGCTCGGGCAAGATCAGTGGTATTGTGTGCGACTGGCATTTCCAGTTATTTATCATCTGTCAAGTAAAACCAGCTTGAACTCGCTGGAGATAAAATCATGAATCTACAGAATTCTGAGATACATCTAGCTAATTGTCTATTCTCACAAAGCCAAAATCATCTATGTTAAGAGAAAATAAGAAGTGTACGAGGTTACGAATCCAATTATTCGTGGTGGAGGTAACTTCCATATAGACATGTATATAAACGGTTTCTAGTCTTATTACTACTGCGTCATTTTCCTCGCCTACTGATAGAGTGTGGAGTCGTGACTTCAAATCAATCAACTCACAATAAGGCTGGGGGTACATAAGGCCTGACTGAAATGAACACGGGATCTTTAATAAAACCTTATAACGAAATTTAATTGTGTCAAAATATTGAGTTTGTTTAGATATTCTGCTGATAAAGCGATATTAAGTTTTACAAATTCAATATTATGAATGGGTAGGTAAAGGTTCATTTGACTCCTAATGGATGAAGCTAGAGCTATGCTATTCGTCAATTGTTTGTGGAAATTACCATAATGATGTTTTGGCTCATGCAGAATATAGCTTGCATTATGATCTGATGAAATGGTGAGTTGAACCAAAGAACACAGACATTTTGGAGAAACTTGCTTGACAGCTCATATGAAA
The DNA here is from genome assembly GCF_963576615.1 of Watersipora subatra. Classification (NCBI taxonomy): domain Eukaryota; kingdom Metazoa; phylum Bryozoa; class Gymnolaemata; order Cheilostomatida; family Watersiporidae; genus Watersipora; species Watersipora subatra. The sequence continues at coordinate 75,588,153 of NC_088710.1, forward strand.
GTCTATTTGAATTCCCTGACTGCTCTGTTCCTTGCTCAGTTTGTATACTCTACCACTATATATCTCTATATATCTACCACTCTGTATCTTCCGGCCACTAGAATCTTCCGGCCACTAGTATCTTCCGGCCAGTAGCATCTTCCGGCCACTAGTATCTTCCGGCCACTAGCATCTTCCGGCCACTAGTATCTTCCGGCCACTAGTATCTTCCGGCCACTAGCATCTTCCGGCCACTAGCATCTTCCGGCCACTAGCATCTTCCGGCCACTAGTATCTTCCGGCCACTAGTATCTTCCGGCCACTAGTATCTTCCGGCCACTAGCATCTTCCGGCCACTAGCATCTTCCGGCCACTAGTATCTTCCGGCCACTAGTATCTTCCGGCCACTAGTATCTTCCGGCCACTAGCATCTTCCGGCCACTAGCATCTTCCGGCCACTAGCATCTTCCGGCCACTAGTATCTTCCGGCCACTAGCATCTTCCGGCCACTAGTATCTTCCGGCCACTAGTATCTTCCGGCCACTAGTATCTTCCGGCCACTAGCATCTTCCGGCCACTAGCATCTTCCGGCCACTAGTATCTTCCGGCCACTAGTATCTTCCGGCCACTAGTATCTTCCGGCCACTAGCATCTTCCGGCCACTAGCATCTTCCGGCCACTAGCATCTTCCGGCCACTAGCATCTTCCGGCCACTAGCATCTTCCGGCCACTAGTATCTTCCGGCAACTAGCATCTTCCGGCCACTAGTATCTTCCGGCCACTAGTATCTTCCGGCCACTAGCATCTTCCGGCCACTAGTATCTTCCGGCCACTATTATCTTATGAAGAATTAAACTACTACCTCGACATAAATATATTGATGAGCCGATACTTCCTGGCTTATACTATCTTAAACTCATCATCATATCACTGTTATGTTGAGCCTGATATGATAAACAAGTCTGTTACAGATATGATAGACAAGTCTGTCATATATATGATGGACCTGTCTGTCACAGATATGATATACAAGTCTGTCATATACCTATATGATGGACTGGGCTGTTACAGATATGATATACATGTACAAGTCTGTCACAGATATGATCGACAAGTATGTCACATATATGATGGACTGGTCTGCTACAGATATGATATACAAGTCTGTTACAGATATGATATACAAGTCTGTCACAAATATGTTGCCCAGTTTATCAAACGAAAGACAGTAATGTGACAAATGATAATTGCTTGCAATACAGATGCAAATATTGGCTCTGAATAGAATGACAAATAAGGATGTTGAATGCCCACAACGGACAACAACACAGGCAAACCGTGTAAGTTCCCAGTGGCCTCTTTTTAGTAAATCTGTTGAGGTGAACTTACACTATTTAAGAGGATTTAAATTGTTTCTCTTCATATAGTAATAAATAGCAAATAAGTTGTTACTATGTGTAATGGATTGCTAGCTACCATATGTAATAGAGTTATTATAAGTAATAGAGCCATCATGTGTAGCCTAATAGAGTTACCATATGCAACAGAGTTACCATATGCAATAGAGTTATCATATGTAACAGAGTTATCATATATAATGTAGTGTTAAATGTCTTATGTTATCGGAAAGATTGGTGTCTTTTTTACTATATATAAGTTTTAGAACGAGTTTGACCGAGCATTTATGTGAGTTGGGCAAACTGATGAAACTGTGACCAATTAAGAGTTTTTGGTGTTTTTCGTAGTACCTGATGAAGTGAACATGAATGAATTAATTCCGTCAAAACAAGCAAAAAATTTTTTGACAGTGAAAAAAACCAACTTAACTTATACGGTATTTGATTATTAGGGTTTTCATGTTTTTTATTAATTTTCACCAGCCCCTTCGCTTTCCCTTATGAAACCACAATGTTATAAAGAACCTTGAAAGTCCTTGAAAAGACTGCAAGTGTGAAGTTTAGACCGTTAGAACTGCGCGTAGAGGTGATGACAAGTAGAGGTTTTAGGCGATACTGCCTTGCATCGACTATGCACAATTATGTGAGTTAGGCCTACAGGCTACTTCACAGATAGAAAAGAGGGTTTTACTAAGCCATCACCCCAACCACATTCGAGAGGATTCCGGCCATAAAATATAAAAATGTATAGTATTTCCCCAAGCAACCGGGGAGAGTATGTCTGAAGAGAGGAGTGCTGCTCTGCAGGAATACGCTGTATGACCAGGTGAACCTAAGTTCTCTACGCAAGTCTGATAGCTATGCACCAGTAGGATAATGTGAAGAGTATTGGTATTAAAATAGACAGTAGATGTTTGCTTGCTTCTTTGAAGATGGACTAAAGGTAACCTAAGACCAGCATATGGTAGTTCACACTGGAGTCAAGAGAGATTAATTGGGTGTAACTCCAGAAGAAAAACTAATCTGCAAATGATATCCACATTATTCTAAAAGCGGTAGTCAAATCCCAAGCAAGCCAAGCCGGATATAGAAGCGTTATGAGAAGGAACAGCTATTAGTCTAAGGCTATCTACTGCAACCTGAGAGGCACGTATTGACTGAACTCAGATCTAAACAAACAGCTAGCTATCCCCATTCACTCGAATATTCTACACACAACATATACCTCGTCCCCGGAAAGACTCTTACACTACCGCCAACGGCGGATAGCCTCAAATGAAAAAAACTAAAGCCAAGCGCTGTGCCTCGTCGTGATCTCACTGCTTGCCGCTCGAAAGTTGTCATAGAAAAAACGGAAGAAATAATTATGTAATGAAGAGTAAATGGAGCATCACACCAACCGTGATGGCTACCCACAATCCATCCCCGCTGAGTTATAACAATTTGTCACGGCTAATTGGCAAATAGATACCTTAACTGTTTTTTGCTGATGACAATTCTTAATTCTTCAAGTAAAGATCTTTTTCTATTCTGATTTTAGGCAAATTTCGTTTGATTTTGGCTCTTGAACTCCTTTCTGCTGTATTAGTCAGTCTCTGCTGTATCAGAGTCAGTCTCTGCTGTATTACTGTCAGTCTCTGCTGTATCAGAGTCAGTCTCTGCTGTATTACAGTCAGTTTCTGCTGTATTACTGTCAGTCTCTGCTGTATTACAGCCAGTCTCTGCAGTATTACAGTCAGTCTCTGCTGTATTACTGTCAGTCTCTGCTGTATTACAGTCAGTTTCTGCTGTATTACAGTCAGTCTTTGCTGTATTACGGTCAGTCTCTGTTGTATTACAGTCAGTCTTTGCTGTATTACAGTCAGTTTCTGCTGTATTACAGTCAGTCTCTGCTGTATTACAGTCAGTCTCTGTTGTATTACAGTCAGTCTCTGTTGTATTACAGTCAGTCTCTGTTGTATTACAGTCAGTCTCTGCTGTATTACAGTCAGTCTCCGCTGTATTACAGACAGTCTCTGCTGTATTACAGCCAATCTCTGCAGTATTACAGTCAGTCTCTGCTGACTAGGCATTAGTTTACTGCTGCCTAAACGATTAGTGATCATATGTCATATGTTCATATGACAAAAAACTACATAATTGGAAATGTGTTCATGTCTCTAGTGCGGCTAAAATGAGATATATTTTAGCTAAAATACATTGATTTGAGAGGCAAAATGCTAGAGAAAGTTGCTCAAACTTGACAGCTTATTTGTTACCATGGCAGTGTAATAAATATTTCTATAAGGTGGGTGTTAAGAAATTTTTATATTTAGGAAAAAACAAAAGGAATATAAGACACAAATCTATCAAACATCACTTTGATTCTAGTAGAATGTTGTTTTTTAAGAAAAAACACTTTTAATACAATAGAGACTTCTGTATAGTTCTGGACTGCACAAATTTAAAATGCCTTAAAAATATGCTAAATTGTATTTGCTTCTTTAAACTTTATAAATGTATAACAACAAATGCTAATTTCAAAAATATATTAATTAAGAGAATTTTATACTGATAACACTTGCCGAACAAAATCCAAATAGACCTCATTCATGTCATCTCAGACAATATTTGGTACTCACAAGCAGGCTAGCCTGCTATGAAATAATTTCTAGACACACATGATAGCAATAATCCAATTCATAGCTCCAATTATCATAGAATTTTTGCACCTTAACACTTTGACCAATGTGACATAGGAGTACAATAGACAGAACTCATACTGGTCATGCCTATTTAGGGGCAAGCAATTTTAAATGATCCAAAGTTTTTACCTGGAGGTTGATGTGGAAGGACTTGAGAGAGGTACAGCCTGGTAAAGATCAGACTCACGCACGGGCGGTAGACTGTTTACCCAGTGTTGCACGAACTCTGATGACTGCAGACGATATTCTGACAGAATGAAAAGAATGGTTACAGACATTAACAGCGCAACTAGTGAGAGTAGAGCAAGGATACGTAACTACATGTAGGTATTACAACTGTACAGCAAAGGGAGTTCCTAAAGATAGTTATTGACAGGTGGCGCAGGTGGCTGTCTAACTTAGAGCAAAGAACTCTCCTTATAATTTACTTCTTCCATGATCAAGTGTTTGAATTCAATGTTCAATCATGACCATGGAAGACTCGAGTCTGGCCATGGATATGAGGTTTGTTCAAGCTCAGTTGTCAATAGACAGTTTATTGGCAAGGGAGAACAGGTAATATATACAGATCACAATTACATCTAGTATTAGTTTTGGATCACTTTTCTATGAGTCATCTCGAGGAGAGTGCGAGTGAGCCCAGGCCAAAACTTCCGCGAAAGAAAAAATTTCTGTCAATGATCTGCTAACGCCCAGAGATACACGATAACATTCCAAAGTTATATTTTAATCAACATAAACTTAACAAAACTGCTAAGAAAGGTTCACAGACAAAAGTAAAGCTAAACAGTGAAGCTGTGAAGTTTTAATGATAAGCGAAACAGCTAGTGTGTATAAAATTAGACATAACATAAGTTTTGAAAAGCTAACATTCCAACTGCAAGCAGGGCCCATAATAAGGTCAATGCACAGAAGAGAGTGGCAGCCATGAGAGAGCTAAAAACTGCAGTCAGGTTTAATAGCGTCGCCTTTAGCAAAAGAGAAATGAAAACAGGTTACAGTAAAACCTTGACTCATATTACCGTTACACATAAATCTTTTGCCATGCGGTGGTAAATATGATCAAAGATGTCTTGACATCATACAAAGTAATCTCCAACATACGATGTCTGAAATTTTAGAAAAAGTTAGTTTTACTGTTAGTGTAAGAAAAATAAAACAGCTGGTAGAAAACAAAAGTAAAATTTAAAAATGATAGAAACCAAATAAATTAATTTAAACTATAATCAATGTAATCTAGAATAAGCTATATTTTTAAATTTTATCAATTGCAAAATTCCAAAACAAAGAACTGCTGAGTCTACATCCCCACTTCAGCATCTCTAGAGTAAATTAACAACAAAAACTAATTTTAAGTGATTATTATATTATTAATTTAATCTCAACGTAATGTTTGGTTTTCCCTTTAGCTTTACCTAATTTTATGCGTCTGCTTTAATGCTATACTTATTTACTTGAAGACGTTATCGTTGTTTTTAGGGCCCAGAATGAATTAAACAAAGTACGATGAAGTCTTACAGGAATATTTGCTTAAACGCGTGACAGCTTGGACAAACAGACCAAATATCAGAACAGATCAACTTTTTATGTCAAAGTTTGACTGCATTTTAGCTCAAAACTCAGATTACTTACTGGAGCAGTTTGTTACTTGATGATGAATGTAGTATATGCCTGCTAATATGACAAAAAATAAAACAACTACGCTTTTTTTCTGAAAAAAATGCACTCAACATCATAAGCTGGTTAACCATGCTTGAATGCACTTTTTGCCATTTGCTTTTACTTTGGAGTTTTTCGGCTGGTAAGAACAATGCTGTTGTTCTCTAACAAGCTTATATATGAGTAGTTTATCACATAAAATCACTAATACATTTTTACTGGAGAAGCTGTGAAAGTACTTTTAATGTTACCAGCAAGCCTCACCTCGAGCACACATGAAATGGTACATTGCTTGTGCTTGTTTACTTGTACTATAGCGTTCTCTATATTGCATGAGAACAAGCTCTCCAACGTATAAGGCCCAGTTGGTGCCACTGGCCCAAGTGCTCATCCTCCTGGTGTTAATATCTCGCGGACACCACCTAAAACCTCCAGGTCTGTTTGTTGTAGGACCCTGTATTTATTATTTTGTAACCACTATTCAAGACCTCCAGATCTGAGTTTATTATGGGACCCTGTATTTAATATCTCGCAGTCACCATCTAAGACCTCCAGGTCTGAGTTTGTTATGGGACCCTGTGGTTGATATCTTGTAGGTACTATAAAAGACCTCCAGGTCTGAGTTTGTTGTAGGACCCTGTATTTATTATTTTGTAACCACTATTCAAGACCTCCAGAACTGAGTTTGTTATGGGACCTGTGGTTGATATCTTGTAGGTACTATAAAAGACCTCCAGATCTGAGTTTGTTATGGGACCCTGTGGTTGATATCTTGTAGGTACTATAAAAGACCTCCAGGTCTGAGTTTGTTATGGGACCCTGTATTTAATATCTCGCAGACACCATCTAAGACCTCCAGGTCTGAGTTTGTTATGGGACCCTGTGGTTGATATCTTGTAGGTACTATAAAAGACCTCCAGGTCTGAGTTTGTTGAAGAACCTTGCTATTATTATTTTGCAGGCGCTATTCAAAGGCTAAAGCAAAACAAGGGGCACTGTGATGGATGCTCCGCAAAACAAGGGGCACTGTGATGAATGCTCCGCAAAACAAATTGGAGACATTAAACATAAATTTTATGTAATCTTTAATCATTGACTCATCAATAAATCTATTTTTATTATGGAATTTGTAATATAAAGTCTATAGTTTGTAGTATTTCATTTTCATCATTTTATTCATAAAGGAGTTTTTAGTCAGAATTAATTTACAAATATTTAGTTTCGATTATAAGCTAAACTACCTTCTTTTGGTACATTTTGAGATCTTTTTAAAAATGTACCCTCTAATGATCAACTAGCCAAACCCCAAACATACTCTGATGATCAACTAGTCAAACCTCAAACAAACTCTGATGATCAGCTAGTCAAACCCCAAACATACTCTGATGATCAACTAGTCAAACCCCAAACATACTCTTTGATGATCAACTAGTCAAACCCCAAACATACTCTGATGATCGACTAGTCAAACCTCAAACAAACTCTGATGATCAGCTAGTCAAACCCCAAACATACTCTCTGATGATCAGCTAGTCAAACCCCAAACATACTCTGATGATCAGCTAGTCAAACCCCAAACATACTCTGATGATCAACTAGTCAAACCCCAAACATACTCTTTGATGATCAGCTAGTCAAACCCCAAACATACTCTGATGATCAGCTAGTCAAACCCCAAACATACTCTGATGATGAACTAGTCAAACCCCAAACATACTCTGATGATCAACTAGTCAAACCCCAAACATACTCTGATGATCAACTAGTCAAACCCCAAACATACTCTCTGATGATCAGCTAGTCAAACACCAAACAAACTCTGATGATCAGCTAGTCAAACCCCAAACATACCCTCTGATGATCATCTAGTCAAACCCCAAACATACTCTGATGATGAACTAGTCAAACCCCAAACATACTCTGATGATCAGCTAGCCAAACCCCAAACATACTCTGATGATCAACTAGTCAAACCTCAAACAAACTCTGATGATCAACTAGTCAAACCCCAAACATACTCTGATGATCAGCTAGTCAAACCCCAAACATACTCTGATGATCAGCTAGTCAAACCTCAAACATACTCTGATGATCAGCTAGTTAAACCCCAAACATACTCTGATGATCAACTAGTCAAACCTCAAACATACTCTGATGATCAGCTAGCCAAACCCCAAACATACTCTGATGATCAACTAGTCAAACCCCAAACATACTCTGATGATCAGCTAGTCAAACACCAAACAAACTGATGATCAGCTAGTCAAACCCCAAACATACTCGGATGATCAACTAGTCAAACCTCAAACATACTCTGATGATCAGCTAGTCAAACCTCAAACATACTCTGATGATGAACTAGCCAAACCCAAACATACTCTCTGATGATCAACTAGTCAAACCTCAAACAAACTCTGATGATCAGCTAGTCAAACCCCAAACATACTCTGATGATCAACTAGTCAAACCCCAAACATACTCTGATGATCAGCTAGTCAAACCTCAAACATACTCTGATGATGAACTAGTCAAACCCCAAACATACTCTGATGATCAGCTAGTCAAACCTCAAACATACTCTGATGATCAGCTAGTCAAACCCCAAACATACTCTGATGATCAGCTAGTCAAACCTCAAACATACTCTGATGATCAGTTAGCCAATCATGAAAAAGCGGCAGGCAAAAATATCAAGCAATCCTTATACACGTGAATGCGCTAACATTTACAACTAGCGTTTGCCACAAGCATTAGTTTCAGAGCCAATGCCTGTAAAATCGTCCATGAATTTGCACGATATATCTCCAGTATGCTTCAGTCTTAAAAATGTCAGGTAAATTGCAATATTTAAAATTAGAGCATTCTTAGTGGTCTCTGTCCAACATTGATGTATTGCCTGTGTGACAAGGGCTGCATTGGGCAGGGAGACAAGCATGGTCCTATGCTGGAAAGCCCTGTGTAACAAGGACTGCATTGGGCAGAGAGACAAGCATGGTCCTATGCTGGAAAGCCCTGTGTGACTAGGGCTGCATTGGGCAGGGAGACAAGCATGGTACTATGCTGGAAAGCCCTGTGTGACAAGGGCTGCATTGGGCAGGGAGACAAGCATGGTCCTATGCTGGAAAGCCCTGTGCGACAAGGGCTGCATTGGGCAGGGAGACAAGCATGGCCCTATGCTGGAAAGCCCTGTGTGACAAGGGCTGCATTGGGCAGGGAGACAAGCATGGTCCTATGCTGGAAAGCCTTGTGTGACAAGGGCTGCATTGGGCAGGGAGACAAGCATGGTACTATGTTGGAAAGCCCTGTGTGACAAGGGCTGCATTGGGCAGGGAGACAAGCATGGTCCTATGCTGGAAAGCCGCTAAATAAAACTGAAACTATGGCTAGCGCAGATAAAGACGAGATATGACCAACTGCTACATTTCATATCTAGAGTGAATACCACATTACCCCTACCGAATGTTGTCCTTAACTACGAAGTAAACAACAAAGCCGCCGTGAACTCTTGTATACAAGACACACTTACATAAGTTAAGAAAGGTTTTGATAAGATAAGTATGACTTACCATTGACAGCCATGTCGTTGCTGGAGAGGATTAGGTAGTTGAATGATCAGCCACAGCTCTTACTTCAGCTGTGAAACAAATGAACAAGACCAGCAATACAAACAAGTCACCAACAGTTTTTAACTCTAAAAATACTGCACAGACATAGGATCTTAGACCACAAGTATCAGCTAGAAGACTGACTAAAACTCACTACTGCAAGTACTCATTATTCATTCTGCAAAAATATTGGAAATTTGTAAATTAGTTAAACCCTTTGAGTATGAAAATTGGACAAAACACGGTGTCTAGACTGAAAGTGGAAAGTGAGTGTTTGTGTACACATGCCGTGTTAGCAACCGACACTGCTGATAATAACAAAGGGCAGTTCAGTCAATGAGAGCTTGTGATACCTGTAGACTATTTATGCCCTCTTGTCATGGTATCTTTTAGGCTTACAGCTTTACTTTAGTTAGTTTTCAAAAGGAAAGAAAGATGTTACAGCACAAATGATCTATTTAAAACTAGATAAAGGTATTCTCCCTTGTTACCAGAATCATTGACCAATTCCTCACGACAATGAGCCGCTTCTGCCTTCACCCCCATTTAGTGGCAATGTGCAAAAAGAGATCATGGTAACTCGTGTACTTAACTTGCGAGTTTAGCAATGAAGTATAACAAGTCAGTACGAGCAAGTGATAAATGTTCATCAACCTCTCGAAAGTACAGTATTCCAACACTATTTGTTTTGTAAGAACGAATAATACCTTTTTATAGACAAGTTTACTACACGTCATCTAGTTAGCATCTTTCTAGAAGTTACTGGAAAAACCTATCAAATGTAGTTTTAACGAGTGCAAGATAAATATTGTCTCTTATAAAAGAGCTTTGTTAGCCAAAAAAAGTCTTCTTACCAATCTTTAATAACTAGGAATAAAGAAGCTTTGATTCTCATGTCTATGGGTCAGCTTCACCTGAATATCACTACCACAGAGTCAAAAAACACTTCAAACGTTGTATGTTCGTATAGAGTGGATGTCTGAAAATTTTATCAAGTTAACTCCCTTGCGTTTGTTTATCAGCCTCTAAGATGATAAGAGAAGCAGGAGTTTACTAGAAGTCTAAAAGATGTTTAAATATTGTTCTGCCATTTTGCAGTAAATAATGTTGATGAAATAATAATAATAATAATAATGTAAAAACATAATAATAACTTAATAATGTCTGTTATTGCAATGCAGTTGTGTCCAAACAGATATAAGTAGGTAAAAATAAATTTTACTTGCTGTTTGACTTTATTAAGTCAAAGTAACAAACGCAAGTTAACTCCCTTGCGTTTGTTTATCAGCCTCTAAGATGATAAGAGAAGCAGGAGTTTACTAGAAGTCTAAAAGATGTTTAAATATTGTTCTGCCATTTTGCAGTAAATAATGTTGATGAAATAATAATAATAATAATGTAAAAACATAATAATAACTTAATAATGTCTGTTATTGCAATGCAGTTGTGTCCAAACAGATATAAGTAGGTAAAAATAAATTTTACTTGCTGTTTGACTTTATTAAAGGTAAGAAGCGCCTCCGTAATAAAGCTATTTTATAAGTTACCCACGAAAGTGAGATGTGTTTTTAACTATATTTAATTTAAGTATACTATAGGCAAACTGTCAGGCAAACTGTCAGGCAAACTGTCAGGCAAACTGTCAGGCACGGTAATATTTTATGTTCCATTTTTCTATAGATACTTACTTATCTATGATAACAAAATACCACAAACGGATGATACTGCATGTCTGCTACCACCACCATATTCTACTACTACTAATATTACTACTTTAAACATTTTTTCTGTTTAACTGATTTTAAAATAGACAAATACTAATCTATGTTTGCTATATAAAAGCATACAAACGATTGAATCAGTATAGATATACACCGGGCAACCCATGAGAGCACCACGGGGCAACCCATGAGAGCACCACGGTGCAAATAGCATGCATGGAAAAGTACATTTAAATATTCTGTTAGCTTAAATCAGAAGATGAAATGCTGCTATTTCTCAAACACTCGAACATCTCTTGACACGCCAACATATGCCTTCACATACATATATTGTGCAGAACCACCTCCTCTACAGATTCATGTTGTTACCGTCTTGTTAATTACACCTTAAACTTTGCTGTGGAATAAACTATTGTCTGAGCTGATGACAGAAATAGCAAACAATTTTAAAGCGAACTCAATGAATGCCGTTACAAAGTTATACATTACAGTGAATATCGTACAAACACTGAGCTGTATTCTAAACTCCAGGAAACTGTCATAACACTAATTTCGGTTTCGGTAACGAGGAGAATATATTTCCTGGTAATAAATACAAGGCCATATCATAGATGTAGGTTGCCATGCCCAATAGATCTTTAGCAACTAAAATTTGACACACGTTTTGAGATCTTAAAATATTTACATCACCGCCCTGGTTTCAGAATATATAAAAAAAGAAATAATTCAACACTCACTTTTGGCTCTATGAAAGGTCGGTAGTTTTGGTAATGTGAGAGTCGATGACTGCAGTTAATTCCAACAACATGTAAACGAATGACTGTTTACACGTGCTGATAATGAATTGATTAATTAAATGTTCAGGTATATTGGGGAATGCAGATGGATTAAACTTCATTCAATACTGCTAATGGTTAAAACTGTAATATTCAAATGCACTTTTGGTACTTATACATTTTGGTAAAATTTGTAGGCCTATAACAATTTCATTTTAGTAATTTGACTGATAAATAATCAAACCAATTCAACTAGGTCATCTAAATAAAGAATTCAAGTTCAATAACTTTGTTGCAATGACAAGTATTAAAATATCATTGAATGTTTTGCCAGCATAGCATTTATATTGAAAACCTTTTTAAGATTAGAATAATAAACAACAATCATAAATCCAGATTTACCCATGATTTCTCGTTTTACCATGGCAAATTTTACTTTGTGTTAGAGATTGCACTGGACCACCATCTTTCCACTGTACATTTCATTGTCTAAAATAGACAGCTCATACCAATCTCCTAGCATAGTTACAACTCAAATGTTGTTTCACCAAAGAACTTTTAAAACTGCTCCGAGCAAGTAATCGCACAAATTCTGCTAATTCTACTAACCACATGTAGTACGTTTCGACATCCCTCCAAAAGATGACGACAGATTTCTAAACAGCTACTTGGTAAAGGGTACACAGAGAAGAGTCATACCGGAGCAAGTTATATTTAATCTCAGCAACCACAGCTATGATGTTAGAGATTTAGCGCAATATTACAGCCAATATGTGTCAATATTACAGCCAATATGTGTCAATATTATAGCCAATATGTGTCAATATTATAGCCAATATGTGTCAATATTATAGCCAATATGTGTCAATATTACAGCCAATATGTTTCAATATTACAGCCAATATGTGTCAATATTACAGCCAATATGTGTCAATATTACAGCCAATATGTGTCAATATTACAGCCAATATGTGTCAATATTACAGCCAATATGTGTCAATATTATAGCCAATATGTGTCAATATTATAGCCAATATGTGTCAATATTACAGCCAATATGTTTCAATATTACAGCCAATATGTTTCAATATTACAGCCAATGTTTCAATATTACAGCCAATATGTTTCAATATTACAGCCAATATATGTCAATATGTTAGTAGACTGTAAAGGTAATTATTTAATTGCAAAATAAATTTAATCTGGAGCAGCGAGCGGCGCCGGTCAACATGCCAGGGTTTAAAGACAGACCTACAGATATATAGGCCGAGACTTGAGATTACAGTAATTATTTTCTTGGCAGTCTAATAATACAAATTAAAATTCACAACTTTTTTATTTAATTATTATAAAATCTGGAACTGGAAACACAATATGAATATAAAATACGGACCCAATAAAATTAATTTTGATTGCAATGTATTAGAATATTTTATGTAAACTAACATAAAACGTCCTTACTGATCCGTAACCATATTTTAAAACTGATATAGCATAAAAATATTTACAAATAATTATGATCAAATTAAAAACCGGATCAATTCAAAGCCGCAACTCCTTTTATTCCAACACAGATTCGTACTTTTACCCGTATCATGGGAAGCTGATGTTCTCTGAAGATGGAAGGACGGAAACATCTGGAACCTTGATGAATGTCTGACTATCCATAACATTTCTGATTCATGATTATTGAAAAAAATCTCTGAGACTGATGAGAAGTCGGGCAAAAAAAAGCAGTATTTCAACATAAAATGTCACGAATGTTTAATCGGACAGATTTTACTAAAAACTCGATTAAACGCCTGTGCAAAGTAATTTATGGTTATTAATCGGTCAGTAACCTTGTGAATGATTGGCCAAAAATTCAGTTTGCTTAAGCTCAATTTTCAGACAATTACTTTTTACGACAACCAATCGGAAAACAATGGGATAACCAATCAGAAAGCACTCTAACACCCAGCGAGTTTGGTTTCAGTGAATTACAAATGACGAACCGTTTCATTTTAAGACACATTCAACAGCAGTATTTTTTGCAAACATCTTGCCGTGAATTTAGCTAGATCCTTGTTAGTATAAATAACGGTTAACATTCCTTCAACATTTTAAATGTCGACAACAAAATTTTGGCTTGATTGATCTTAAACAAAAATTCTTACCCAAAGCTGAGTTGACTTACTCTTCGTGCACATGTTAGGTTGACTTACTCTTCTTGAGCAAGTTAGGCTGACTTACTGTTCGTCAACATGTTAGGTTGACTTACTCTTCATGAACATGTTAGGTTAACTCACTTTTCATGAACATGTTAGGTTGACTTACTTTTCGTGAACATGTTAGCTTGACTTACTCTTCCTAAACATGGCAGACCTAAACTTCTAGTAGCAATTGATACATGTTATATCACAGATACAATACCACAAGCAGAAGATGACCAACAATGCGGCTTTTCAGCACTGTAATTGTTGAAAACAAACGATCGTTACGATTTCAATGAGATGATGTCATTCATATAATGATGTCATCCATATAATGCGCAGAGTTTACTGCCGATGGCTTGTGGAACTTTTCGAAATGCTAAGCACAAAACTGTACAAGCAGATGAGAAATTAAGTTTCAAAAATAGAGCAAAGACAATAGAGGCATACAAACCTTCTGCAGGCCTGCCATCTACCGTAAAAAGAGAGAGGAAGAGGTATATGCAAGCCTTGCATCCTGGCTCTATCAAGGCATATGGATTCCAACTATATCTTGCTTGTTATAAGCCTACGAAAAGGAGTACGTCTCTTATGATCACAATCAGACATCATCTATTTCACATCATCATTAATTGCTCGCTATGAAATGGGTTTGGCACGGGTTGCAGAAGAGGCAACAATAAAATAGTTGTAATGAAGCCTGGCACCGGCTGTGAGGAACTAGTACCCTAATAGAAGGCAAAGGTCAAGAGGCTGCTGACTGGGAGCTAGCCATTGCCTCTTAATCATCCCAGCGATGCAAAGAAGGCCACAAAAGGCCTGCAGACATTCAGTGTTGTAATAAAGTAACTCTTGTCTTAGTTGCCCAAGTAAACAGATAAATAGATAAATAAAATGTTGAGATGGAATGACATTGACTAGGAGGCGGACTCGACTAGACTGGAGTAGTATATGAGTAGAATGAAGTGATCACATCCAACAAGGCGACAGTCAGCGGTAAATACTGAGCCTCAACAACTGATCCTCCCACTCTTTATAATAAACTTGAAAGGAGTAAATGCATTGGGATATGCTAAGAATTTCAAAAGGAGTATCTATACAACAAAGGACCACTCGCAGGCTAGCTACCATTTCATGTATATGATTTTACTGCGGAGTACCTGTTTATGAAACAGCCAAGTAAAGATAATACTTTATTAGAGGAAACCACCTCGATGTGACAGGTGCCACAAGCTTAAAGTATATTTTGTAAGGTTTTAACATATTTATTTATAATGAATAACAGAAGCTTCCCTCTGTTAAGAGCAAATAACACATTAATGATAGGGTGAAAAAATTATTGGCAATTACAACATAAAAATAAGATCATGTGCCACACAAACGTTTGTCACTTGCGATGCTTGTCACTTGCGATGCTTGTCATTTGTAATGCTTGTCACTTGTAATGCTTGCCACTTGTAATGTTTGTCTCTTGTAATGCTTGTCACTAGTAATGTTTGTCATTTGTAATGCTTGTCACTTGTAATGCTTGTCATTTGTAATGCTTGTCACTTGTAATGCTTGTCACTTGTAATGTCTGTCTCTTGTAATGCTTGTCACTAGTAATGATTGTCACTTGTAACTAATGCTTGTCACTTGTAACGCTCCACTAACAAGCTTGTGTTAAATACAGTATTAATATTCTAGAAGAAACTGAGACATTTCATTGCATCACCATTTGACAAATGAATAACATTGCAGAGTGAGAAAACTCCAGTAGTAATTGATTATAATAGAACTAAATGCATACACGTATTTGTTTATAAAAGAAATAGCTGATAAGCATTGCTGAGATTCTTGATATGGAAAGATCTAATATTAAAAATGTTCTGGCTAAATCCCTTTTGCATTCGCACCAAATCACTAAACACTTTCTATTTTTTTCAAAATGCTAATGAACAGCTAATTTTTTACTCAAAGTCTGACTTTTAATGCAAAGTAATGACATGCGCAAAAAAGTGAAAAATACCTCGAGTTCTTCGCTGTTTTTAGAACAGAAATAATAGTAATCCAATGAAACGAAATTGTTAAAGAAAATTACTGTATTACTATTAGATGAATTCTATAGAAGCAATTGAACCAAAACTAGCATTAAGCCAGGCGTTGCCTGAAATTTCTTTTATCCTCAATCAGAGAGACAGAAGCACGTGCGTAGAATATCAACAGAGACAGAAGCACGTGTGTAGATTATCAACGTAAATCGCTACACTGCTATCACGACAACAATTCATGAATGTGTTCATTGTAGGCAACTGTCCCTAATGCATGCGATAGAGCAACTGTCCCTAATGCATGCGATAGAGCAACTGTCCCTAATGCATGCGATAGAGCAACTGTCCCTAATGCATGCGATAGAGCAACTGTCCCTAATGCATGCGATAGAGCAACTGTCCCTAATGCATGCGATAGAGCAACTGTCCCTAATGCATGCGATAGAGCAACTGTCCCTAATGCATGCGATAGAGCAACTGTCCCTAATGCATGCGATAGAGCAACTGTCCCTAATGCATGCGATAGAGCAACTGTCCCTAATGCATGCGATAGAGCAACTGTCCCTAATGCATGCGATAGAGCAACTGTCCCTAATGCATGCGAAGCCGCATTCTTGAGTTTCAAATCAGGTGGGCATTTAAGAGGCTGGCTCTCAGGCACCAGATGGAGCTTTGAAACTAAATATTTTCAGCAACCTAGCGGAAGATATAAAGTATAGGCGCGAATGAAAAGAGACAAAAATGTGGAGCTGCATAGCATTTACACAAGCTAACAGACACACAGACAGACACACAATGACAAAATATTATTTATTAATATACAGCGTCTATTTTAGGCATTTAATTAAGTTGTATATTATGAAAGAAATATCAAAATGAAATGAGAAAAAGTTGTGCGTAAGTATCTTGTTTATAAAACAATGGCTATTCTATGGTAAACAGTATACGCGCTCAACAAGAATGGTCAGTATCCGTTTAATGCTTCTTGGAAAATTGTTAACTTGATAATAAAACTGACCGAAAGTCATACGTTCTATGCCATTTTCTAAAGATTCGTTTTTAAATCTACTACAATTAAATACACGTCAATTCCGAATACAACAACAAATCCAGACACCAATCTGATCAGCCGATTCCAGTTAAAAATGAGCCAGATTCAAAGTTGTGTGTTGGTTGGTTGAGCATTTACTTTATTATACAAAACATAAGTTGAACATGTGTTTATGAAAAAGGTTGTTCGATTTAATTTTGTTAAGCTAAGAAATTACAATATTATTCCTTGATTGTGATTGGTTGTAATAATTTTTTTATTACAAAAAGGAAATCGACACATTATTTACATCCTGACTAAAACATTAAAATTCTTCACAAAACTAAATTGACAAAATCACAATTCGACAGATATTTATATTGGAGTAGTAAGAATTTGCAGTTTATTATATTTGTCAGTATGGCAGGCTGTAATACTATTACCATGATCAATGGCTGATTTCTAATTAATATTCAAAGTTTCCCATGCATTTAGGAAAGGATAACAACAATAAAATTACTTGAACTCTGCATCAGTGCTGATGAGGATACTAGGATTGGGACATTTCTAATTGCAATTGAAAACCAAGACAAAATGGTAAAAATATTCATATTATTCTGAAACTCATTTAAATGAGTTTCAAGTTTGTTAATAATGATTTATTAAATTTAATAGTAGTCATGATAGGTTATTTAAGAAAAATTGTATATGATGAACATTGACGACAAACAGCCACAGATATATATATATATATATATATATATATATATATATATATATAATATATGCCATTAGATACTGTTAATATAGCACTTCAAAAGTTTGGGACTCATAAACAGCGAAAGTCTCTGTATAATTACATCAAGTAAAATATGACTAAGTCTTTGGGATGCAGTTTAGTGCTAAAACTTAGTTGCATTTCAAATGGTTCTTGGTGAGTATTTGCAGCTGCCAAAATGTAAAAGAAGCATCAATTTAACCATGCCTTCGGTTACGGCAGCAATGTGCTGACAATGAGAGACAGTTTAGCATTTCGGATGTAAAGGTATCTTGACTATCTGTCAAGATGCACTATCAAATACTTCAACTAGTGAACAGGAAACTAACTAAGATAGCATAAAACTTCTCAATTATAATTACAAAAAAACAAAAAGATTATAAGTCATTTGCCAAAAATTAAAACTATCTTATCTGATCTCATCTTGTCTTGAGAACATGACAAAAAAGCGCGCTGGAAACTTAGAAAATATAAAGCATCATAAAACATGTCTTTGTGTGCATATTGAACTAGCTCTGGACACTATGTTAGTATTGTTGTAAAATTAAGTGCAATAAGTCTCTCCATGCTCTTTCACAGCTGCTAAACAAATCTTTACTAAGTCCTGGTCATTTATAGTGCGCTGGTGAGAGAAAAATCTTATATCACTTTTTGGTGAACCACAATTGCAAATAACGTATTTTTCTTTTCATCAACTTTAAAAACCCTCAATCTCATGCCTACTTTATTGATTTAAATGTAATATTGCACATATAACAGCTATCAAAGTCATCTAACGCTTTACAAAAAGCTTAAAAAGACTAAAAAATACCAAAAGGTTTTGTCAAAAATTAACTAAATACCATTACACCAGCGTAGAACCTGCCAGATATACTGATGATCCTTTGCTGGAATTGCTAAGGATGATAATAATTTCAAAGTAAATAAAGTAACGAAAATAAGCAAAAAGGTTTTTACAAAAAGAAACTCAGTTTAGAACAAAGTGTATAGTGCATAGTTAGTGATAGGCTACACACTGGCCAAACTCGATGTTTAGCGTAAGTTTATTTATCCGACTTTCTGTATTACTAGACCTCTTTTTAAATTTATTTCTGGTTGTAGTTATAGATGAGTTAAAAAATTCAAAACCTGTCTACAATTTTCTCAATAAAAGTTGAAAAACTGAGATAACAAAATTGATATTAATTTGCTCAACTGCAACCTAGCTAGGCTATAATGACTTCAGAAATATTGGTTCGGAAAATTGCATATCCTATAAGGTCTAGACATAAAAAACAGAAGTCTATCTATTAAAAAAATTTCAATGCCTAAACAACAACTACCACATGCTTGTCTGTTATGTAAACAGCGTCATGCCGAGCTTACTAACTTAAAATATTGGAGGGTGCGTTTACCAATGAAATACATCTGGCAAAACTTACAAAACAATCAATAATTTATAATCGAAATTAACCAATATTAAAGCGTTACGCTTTAAATAAAATTTTTGCAAATATCAAGTAAGGCAGACCAATTGTTAAACAGTTTTACATCCAATAAGCATATGTGACAGATATGTTATACACCACTAGTGATTACAAATATAAAGAAAATGAATGTTAATTTATTCACTTTTTCGGATAATAATTGCAAAGAAATATAATATAGTGATTTTATGAAACAAGTTAGTGTAATACTGCCTATCAATATTGAACAAACAGTATTTCCAAGCAACAAAGCTGTGTGAATACCTAAGAAGTCAGCAATAAACACCTGTTGATAGATAGCAATGCGTGCAGTGCTAGCTCCGCTAATTTAGCCCAAAATCCATAGCTAACACATCGTATACGTATATCGCCAACAATAAACAGCAAACGTTTCCGTTCGATCACGAACTACAAGTACTGTACGTGATAAAAAAACGTCGGCCTATTTATCAGCATTCCTAGACTATTGGGGGACGGCCTAAAACGTAACCCTCAATTACTTGAATCGGCCTCCGTTCTGTACAAGTTTTCGCTCAATATTACCTATCGCATTAATGCTTCGTAAATACACTATTCGAAAGTGTTTTTGCAATCGTTCACGAAAGCAACGTTTCGCTACGCTTCTCAAATTTTAATGCCTAATCGCTACTTCAAAAAATTGACCGAAGTGTTTTGTGAAAGATTCGAACTTATTGTTTATAATACTCACGATTGTCAATGTCATCTAATAAAAACACACAATTTTTTAAATACAAAATGAAACCAATGATATACAGCCCAGATATGGGGGCTGTATATCATTGATGAAACCAATGCACTAATGAAGTTAATTAACGAGCATAGTAATTTGATTTGATTTATATGCCTTAGTAGTTTGCTGATTGGCTATGACGACAGACCTTTTGCTGTTATGTGTGGACTTAGAGAAACTATGTCACACCAATGATATACAGCCCCCCATGCATTATGTATATCATTGGTCACACACGCGCACACATACACCACACATCACACGCACACACCACGCACACACCACTCACCCCCCCACACACCACATTAGTGTTGAATTTACTTTGTGATCTTATTATGTTTTAATTATGTTTAATTTGTGCGTTTTTGCTTAGGCTGTGTGAACTAATTTGATTATTACTGGTTTAGACGCTAATGAAGGTGCTAAGCTATTGTAAGTAATACCAATATTTACATTGTAAGCAATACTAATATTTTCCGGTTGAAGACACTTCTTCATTTCTTGAAGTCCAACAATTATACAACACAGCTAACAATATTATAAAACAATAATACTAATGACAAAGGTTGAAAATAGCAAATGAACGTTACACCATTACGAGAACGGTTGTCCATGTTCTTTTGCTCAGTCCCGTACGTCTACAAGTCTGGACAGTCATAGGAAAGTCATGACAGCCTATAGATAGTGTGGCTCAACGGTTGAATTAGAAAGAGCCTTAACAGTTGAAAGAGCCTCGGCAGACTGAAGAGAAGGAGGCAAAGTCATTGAAGCTGTTTTGTTTTATAGATGTCTCTGTTAGAATGTGAGGTGTTTACATTCTTTATGCTGTACGATGTTGATATTTGAGTGGTTTTGAGTACGTCATGGGAATGTACTGATTTGTAATGATAACTAACTGCTCTTATTTTGGTCGTGCTGTATGTGTCATCGCCACTAATTTCCTTTGGCCATTTTCATGGCAAGCAGTTTACAGTGTAATCTTCTCTGATGGATTCCTTCAACTCTAAGTTTTTAATCTGTTTGTTGATGCTTGCATAATTATTATTTTTCCTGATCGCCCTTTGATGTACCAGATATTTTGTTCATGGCAGTATTGAATATATCTCCTGTGGTTTAGGTATTGCTTCCTTCTGATATCTGCTTTTGCTATTATCTCCATGTACATTGCACTACCCGTCAATGCAGAAACGTTAGTGTAATGCAGACCTTTTACTCTATTAGATATATAGAACATTACATATGTCTGATCTAACGCAAAATACAATAACAAACAGAATTATTGTAACCAGATAACGCTTGTGCTACTCGCTAGAATGTTTGCTGGTCTTGTCCGAATGCTTCCGCCTTTCTAGATTGTATCATATCTATATCTGGCTGTAACACAATTACCAAGAAATATTTTGAGTTCATTATTACTCATGCGATGTTTATCCATGCAACTCATACCATAGACAACAATATGCAAGATTGCACTGTAACTGGTAAACATACATTTCATTATAATTTTATTTTAGGAGGGATTTGCCAAAGTTAGGTTAAAAGTATGAAATTTAACATGAAGAGAGTAAATAAATGCAATACCGTTTATAGGTGTGAATCACGGATACTACATGCCTTGCGAAAGGCGGTAGTTTCTTCTCACTGCCGCCTTGTGCAATACACCCAGTACTCGTGGTGTGAATGGACAGAATGGCTATACCGAGAATTCATAGTTTGCATTTTTAATTATAGTAAAAAAGAGAAAGGTTTGTATAGTTTATAACATGAGTACTACACGCGATGAGATTAAGTTAAAAGATAAAGGTTTGTATAGTTTAAAACATGGGTACTACACGCGATGAGATTAAGTTAAAAGATAAAGGTTTGTATAGTTTAAAACTTGGGTACTACCATATGTATGGGGGGTGTCATATACACCCCCCCCCATACATATGGGAGCTGTAAAACATGGGTACTACACGCGATGAGATTAAGTAAAAAGAGGGTCATAATAACACAAAAAAGTTGTGGATTTTTGGTGAATGCAAAATAGAGTATTTACTCAGCATAGGGTTTTGAGAGTCTTACTGTGGCTCCTGTTGACTTAGTCTATTAGCTATTCAATGGATTCAAGCAATGGTGTACACCAATGTTTCATAGCATAGTTTCATTAATCAAGTGCTAATAGGCTTCTAAAGAACACAAGGTGAACATCGAAAATCTATTTAGTTGATCTGCCAAAAGGAAGTTTGGATGTTTACATTGCCATGGAAGGAATTTCCAAGAGCATGAAAGGAGGTGACAATTCCCACTTTGAGCTTACCAATTTTATCAATTTTCTATGACCTGCTAAAACAAGCAGATGGTATTGAATCCAATGCTTTTTGAAATACAATCTGTTTGATTTAATAGGAGGGATGTGAAACCAGCTTTTTATGCTCTACTGAAGCCACCAGAGTGCGCTGAACTCAATGTAATTAGAAATATAACCTGCTAACCTCAACAAGAAAGCACTAAACACTTTGTTAGGCATATTTTTATAGTGCATCTTTTTATGGACAACTGGCACTACCAGGTAATTAGGTATTAACCACAACATTGCTTTCACCTTTACCTGCCACCTAATACAGTTATTACACTAAGACCAATAACAATTGTTGTTCAGGGCAAAATGCAAGCATGCCTTTTACTCAAGAATAGAAAAGTTGTACGTATTTGTTTCAATAGTTGCTGCCTCATTATATTCAAACAGCAATATATCAAAAGCTCCATAAATGTAGGATAAGCTAACATGGTGTCTTAACAAATATTTTTAGTTTGTAACAGGACGTGCACTTGCTAAACTATACGTAATATTTTAATATTATCTATTGCCAAATATCCATTCATTGGTATGCCCCAAGCAACTTTTACCTTTCCTGATAAATTATCTTCACCATTTTGTCTATTTTCAAATTTTAAACATAATATAAAAATAAAATTTGCCCAACAACTATTTAAAAACCAGATGTTTTAAAACACCAAAGTTCTTGTATATAGTGTACTACAGTATACAGTATATAGTGTACTACAGTATACAGTATATGCTATGCTTTAGTGGTGAGACAACTCTCAAATTATGATCCATGATACTTAACTGCTCTTCGATTCTTTCCAAAGCCTGACCATCTATAACAAGCACAGTTGTACAATTATATGGCGCCTTACAGTGCCTCGCGTTCTGTGTTCACAACTCGAGTTGTGAACACGGAACGGGAGTTTGTAAAAGTAAGGTGCAATATATTGGTATTACGGTAGCATAACCGTAGATCTGGTTATATTAACAATGTTACATCAATAGGCACCCGTTAGTTGATAGAAATTAAACTATGTATGTATGTAGTGTAAAACTAGAGCTAATGGGAAACTATAGTGTCCCGAGTTTGCAACTCGAGTTATATTTACAAACTTGAGTTTGTAAATATAACTCGAGTTGTACAACTTGAGTTCATCAAAAATCCAGGCCAAGTTCTTTCAACGGCAAATTGAGTTCAACAACTCGGCTTGAGAACATGGAACGCCAAGCACTGTAAGGCGCCATACTAAACAACTCATAATTTAATTTTCTCTAGCTATACTTTTTATATGGAATTTTTTTTGGTGCATCATTAAACGTCGTTGACATAATTTCTATGTTTGTTCATTTTCAGAGTTCATTCAGTTTCTTGTCAGGTTCTAGAAAGAGAATTCTTCTTTTCATTTGAAAAAGAAGTGGCCCGGCCCCACATGGATTGTTTTTAATTTGCTTTTTACATTCTACAATCGTTTTTGTCTCTTTATATTTATATAAATAAATAACAACTCGAGTTGCGAACACGCAACGCGAGGCATTGTAAGGCGCCATACAATTATCCTTATTTGTGACAACCCATGAGGCTAGTTAAACTAAAAACATACTGTAAAAACAAGTGATCACAGATAACCTTTTAAAAAGATATGCCTATATTGATGTGGTGCCACGCAGAACAGCAGTACTTTCTATTGTAAGACCACCCTTGATGATAAGAGTATGTATATAATGAATGTCTTTAACCATATCTGCTGCTGTCTTTATGATGCTAGTCTTATAAAGCATCTAGAAATGTGTTGTCTTTCATGTTTGAGTTTCAAAGTACAGCAAATCTAAGTCATTTCTAAAGATTTAACCCTGTGCTGTCGGCATTGAACTATTGACTGCTCATCATCAATTGGGTATCCATTTGCAAACAGCTAAGGAATAACTCCTTATCAGGTAACATAAACAAATGCTTTATATAAACTTCACTCATGCATTAGTTTTGGTAACAAACTAAATTTCAATATTGTCCATTTCAAATTGTAAAGGATAAAATATGTAAACATTATTCTTTCAAATGTTAATTATGTAATTAAATTGTAATTAAAAGTAATTATGTATTTGAATGTACTGTTTTATTTTTGTTTAACCTGCAGTTAATGTTAGTTTTTAGTGTAATAAACATTTAGGAATTGTATTGTTTATTATATTAGAATTTGATTGATGGACATCTATATCTAAAAAACAGTACTGACTGAGGAACATAGGACTTTAGCCCTTCAGCAATGAATATACAACAAACAACAAGGTAGAGCAGGAGGGCTGAGCAGAGGGGGCTGACCAGAGGTGGCTGAGCAGAGGTGGCTGAGCAGAGGTGGCTGAGCAGAGGTGGCTGAGCAGAGGGGGCTGAGCAGAGGGGTCTGAGCAGAGGGGCTGAGCAGAGGTGGCTGAGCAGAGGGGGCTGAGCAGAGGGGGCTGAGCAAAGGGGGCTAGGCAGAGGAGGAGGGGTGAGCAGAGGGGACGAAGCAGAGGGGGCTGAGCAGAGGTGGCTGAGCAAAGGGGGCTGAGCAGAGGGGGCTGGGCAGAGGGGGCTGAGCAGAGGTGGCTGGCTAAACAATTTTTGTGATACATTTTAGAAAAATTAGCAATCAGCTTACAATGTTGCCTTCAAGTTTCACATGAGTCAGCCGTAGCGATCTAATGTACCTGTATAAAGCTGTACACAGGGTACAAGCAAACTAGCTGCAACTGGTGTATCTTTT
Organism: Watersipora subatra; assembly: GCF_963576615.1. NCBI lineage: Eukaryota > Metazoa > Bryozoa > Gymnolaemata > Cheilostomatida > Watersiporidae > Watersipora > Watersipora subatra. The sequence goes on from NC_088710.1 coordinate 75,613,276, forward strand.
AAGTTTGATACCTTTTGATTTTGTTTAAAAACAAATGTGAAAGCTGGAGATGAGCATTATTTCTAGACTAGAGTGAGCAGAGCAAGACTACTGAAATCAAAGGCATCATTTCAGCATCCATGTAGCATTCCTTGAATTCATGAAGTGGAGATATCCATCATGGAACAGGAGTTGGAACTCATGACTTATTTTATGATTCAGACTTCTCTCCTAGAATCACTTCACGCAAGTCAAATACATGTTCTGTTCACAGGCCACACACAATGTTTGTAGTTTTTTGCTATAAGCAGCACCAGCTTTCGTCTAAGTAGATATTTAAAACCAAAAAGCGACTTATAGATGTGGATGTATTACCTTGTATTCCCATCAAATTAAAACTTTCAAGAGAAGGCAGCGAAAAGAAATGCCGCTATTTTATAGATTTACAGCTCAGTTAGTAGACTAGATGAGTAAATAGCAAGGAATAAAATACTGAGTAATAATCTAGATATATAAATCTCAAAGTTTGTCTGTACCTCGGTTTGTCCAGTTATAGCTATTAAAATATTAAAATAAAGAATCTGTATGGCAGAAGATTTGATCTCGGAACTGCCCGTTCTCCTGGTAAATACCTTACCAATGAAGCTATGCGAGTTTGGTGGACCCTTTGAGTGATTTATGTCGCTATGTAGGTGAAAATATGCTTCCGCTCTCCGTTACGACGCAACATAATTTTATGCTTGCTCTCATGCCTCTTATTAGTAAGCTTACTCAAATTAACCATTGGTAATGTGCTAGGCTAATGGCAAGTAGCAAGCAACTACATTACCTCTACTGTTTATAAGCTGATTTTTAATGTCCACCCAACGCTGGGCATTCCGTTAGTATTGTACTATAATATAAAGATATAGGATAATCTAACTTATCAACCATAATTATTTGGCTACTTGAGACATGGCTGGGTGCAGAACAAATACAAGCTGGCTAGTGAACATGTCAATAAGACAAGGTATAGTCATTTGGAGATTCACAGAGGGCCAATGTTATAGACCCTGAGATTGAAGTACAAAGCGGAGTTTATCAACTGCAAGGATAACAACTTGAAGACGCCAGACTTGGTAGACGCTGTCTAATGTCAGTGAAGCTATTGGGAACTTACCGGCTGCTATGAAGTATTTGTGACAGAAAGAAATCCTGGTTACGCTACATCACAACAAAGAGAAGAAGCCACGATACTGGGCAACAAGAGAGCAACAGACCTTAAAATTCACTGATCTTATGTGAAAGGAGCTAACGATGTGATCAAGATAACATAATAAGAATAATAAGAATGGTAACAATGGACATGTTTAAGGCAAAGAACATTATAACTTGATTTTTATTTATTATGCCAAATTGTAAATACTATACATGGATAGATGTTATTCTATAGAGTACAACAATTTTTAGGAAATATATCCCTACAACATATCATCTCACCTACAAATTGATGGATTGATTTAAAAATGTAACTGCACTAACAGTGCAGTTACATTTTATTGCAGATCATAACCGCTAAATACAATAAAGTGACTATAGTTACTAAGGTTAACATACTATTTTGCTACTAATTTTAATATGTAAGGCACTTATATATAAAATTTTGACGATTTTTACCAGAGAATGTTTGCATTATATAATTACTATGGTTTCTATTAACCCCTACATATGATTTTTTTACCATATAATGCCAACCCTGGAACGAATTAAGATCGTATCCTGAGGGTGCACTGTACAGAGTTGAGTGAGAACTCAGGGAGAAAGTGAGAGCAGTTTCAGTTTTTGAGATGTGACCATCGGCAATACATGCAGATGTCATGACTACAGTACCAACTGCCAGTCAAGAAGCAGTGTGTTGGTTAAATTTATGAAGTAGCAGCAAAGGAAACAATTTGCACTAAAATTTTGTGAACTATATTTTTAAACTAAAAATATTTTTAAACTATGCAAACATGGTTTTGAATGTAACTGACCAACCTTCAATGGTCAAGAAGTCTGGAAAGACAGAATTAGTGATGAATTAACAGCCTTATCAAAGACTGATTAGTGCTCACTCGCTCCACACAACCAATAATACTGGATAATAACTAAAAGCCTTAGTTAGTTATTACAGTATGTCCATAGCCAAATAGGCTACTGGTATAGGATGGGTTGCTTTCATATAAACTTTGCTGTAAGAACTTGGATACACAAATGCTGAAATAAAACTGGTTCGTGGAAGTTGCACTAGCGAATACTCACCAGCAAATAACATTACAGATTTTATAGTGGCTAGCAGATCAGATAGTGCATATATTGAGCATTAAAAACCACTCGTAATCCAAGATAACATACAGTGTAGGTGTCATTTATTACAATCGTGTCTACAATTATCAGTAATGTAACAGAGTGATTCACCCATGAAGATTGTTCGTAGCTTCTCGCATGTTTGCTCTACAATATGCAACGTAGGCCTAAATATCATGGCGGTGACCATTATAAAAAAATCATAACTTTGCATCCATAAGTAGGCTACCTTAAGTATGCCTATATTGATGTGGGGCCACGCAGAACAGCAGTACTTTCCATTGTAAGACCACCCTTGATGATAAGAGTATGTATATAATGAATGTCTTTAACCATATCTGCTGCTGTCTTTATGATGCTAGTCTTATAAAGCATCTAGAAATGTGTTGTCTTTCATGTTTGAGTTTTAAAGTACAGCAAATCTCAGTCATTTCTAAAGATTTAACCCTGTGCTGTCGGCATTGAACTATTGACTGCTCATCATCAATTGGGTATCCATTTGCAAACAGCTAAGGAATAACTCCTTATCAGGTAACATAAACAAATGCTTTATATAAACTTCACTCATGTATTAGTAGTGGTAACAAACTAAATTTCAATATTGTCCATTTCAAATTGTAAAGGATAAAATATGTAAACATTATTCTTTCAAATGTTAATTATGTAATTAAATTGTAATTAAAAGTAATTATGTATTTAAAAGTATTGTTTTGTTTTTGTTCAGCCTGCAGTTAATGTTTAGTGTAATAAACATTTAGGAATTGTAGGTATATTGTTTATTATATTAGAATTTGATTGATGGACATCTATATCTAAAAAACAGTACTGACTGAGGAACATAAGACTTTAGCCCTTCAGCAATGAATTTACAACAAACAACAAGGTAGAGCAGGAGGGCTGAGCAGAGGGGGCTGAGCAGAGGTGGCTGAGCAGAGGGGACTGAGCAGAGGTGGCTGAGCAGAGGAGGGCTGAGCAGAGGGGGCTGAGCAGAGGGGGCTGAGCAGAGGGGGCTGAGCAGAGGGGGCTGAGCAAAGGAGGCTAGGCAGAGGAGGAGGGGTGAGCAGAGGGGACGAAGAAGAGGTGGCTGAGCAGAGGCGGCTGAGCAGAGGAGGCTGAGCAGAGGGGGGCTGAGCAGAGGGGGCTGAGCAAAGGGGGCTAGGCAGAGGAGGAGGGGTGAGCAGAGGGGACGAAGCAGAGGGGGCTGAGCAGAGGTGGCTGAGCAAAGGAGGCTGAGCAGAGGTGGCCGAGCAGGAAGCTGAGCAGAGGGGGCTGAGCAGAGGGGGCTGGCTAAACAGTTATTGTGATACATTTTAGAAAAATTAGCAATCAGCTTACAATGTTACCTTCAAGTTTCACATGAGTCAGCCGTAGCGATCTAATGTGCCTGTATAAAGCTGTACACAGGGTACAAGCAAACTAGCTGCAACTAGTGTATCTTTTAAGTTTGATACCTTTTGATTCTGTTTAAAAACAAATGTGAAAGCTGGAGATGAGCATTATCTCTAGACTAGAGTGAGCGAAGCACGACTACTGAAATCAAAGGCATCATTTCAGCAGCCATGTAGCATTCCTTGAATTCATGAAGTGGAGATATCCATCATGGAACAGGAGTTGGAACTCATGACTTATTTTAGGATTCAGACTTATCTCCTAGAATCACTTCACGCAAGTCAAATACATGTTCTGTTCACAGGCTACACACAATGTTTGTAGCTTTTTGCTATAAGCAGCACCAGCTTTCGTCTAAGTAGATATTTAAAACCAAAAAGCGACTTATAGATGTGGATGTATTACCTTGTATTCCCATCAAATTAAAACTTTCAAGAGAAGGCAGCGAAAAGAAATGCCGTTATTATATAGATTTACAGCTCAGTTAGTAAACTAGATGAGTAAATAGCAAGGAATAAAATACTGAATAATAATCTAGATATATAAATCTCAAAGTTTGTGTGTCTGTACCTCGGTTTGTCCAGCTATAGCTATTAAAATATTAAAATAAAGAATCTGTATGGCAGAAGATTTGATCTCGGAACCGCCCGTTCACCAGGGAAATGCCTTACCAATGAAGCTATGCGAGTTTGATGGACTCTTTGAGTGATTTATGTCGCTATGTGGGTGAAAATATGCTTCCGCTCTCCGTTACGACGCAACATAATTTTATGCTTGCTCTCATGCCTCTTATTAGTAAGCTTACTCAAATTAACCATTGGTAATGTGCTAGGCTAATGGCAAGTGGCAAGCAACTACATTACCTCTACTGTTTATAAGCTGATTTTTAATGTCCACCCAACGCTGGGCATTCCGTTAGTATTGTACTATAATATAAAGATATAGGATAATCTAACTTATCAACCATAATTATTTGGCTACTTGAGACATGGCTGGGTGCAGAACAAATACAAGCTGGCTAGTGAACATGTCAATAAGACAAGGTATAGTCATTTGGAGATTCACAGAGGGCCAATGTTATAAACCCTGAGATTGAGGTACAAAGTGGAGTTTATCAACTGCAAGGATAAAAACTTGAAGACGCCAGACTTGGTAGACGCTGCCTGATGTCAGTGAAGCTATTGGGAACTTACCGGCTGCTATGAAGTATTTGTGACAGAAAGAAATCCTGGTTATGCTACATCACAACAAAGAGAAGAAGCCACGATACTGGGCAACAAGAGAGCAACAGACCTTAAAACTTACTGATCTTATGTGAAAGGAGCTAACGATGTGATCAAGGTAACATAATAAGAATGGTAACAATGGACATGTTTAAGGCAAAGAACATTATAACTTGATTTTTATTTATTATGCTAAATTGTAAATACTATACATGGATAGATGTTATTCTATAGAGTACAACAATTTTTAGGAAATATATCCCTACAACATATCATCTCACCTACAAATTGATGGATTGATTTAAAAATGTAACTGCACTAACAGTGCAGTTACATTTTATTGCAGATCATAACCGCTAAATACAATAAAGTGACTATAGTTACTAAGGTTAACATACTATTTTGCTACTAATTTTAATATGTAAGGCACTTATATATAAAATTTTGACGATTTTTACCAGAGAATGTTTGCATTATATAATTACTATGGTTTCTATTAACCCCTACATATGATTTTTTTACCATATAATGCCAACCCTGGAACGAATTAAGATCGTATCCTGAGGGTGCACTGTACAGAGTTGAGTGAGAACTCAGGGAGAAAGTGAGAGCAGTTTCAGTTTTTGAGAATGTGGCCATCGGCAATACATGCAGATGTCATGACTACAGTACCAACTGCCAGTCAAGAGGCAGTGTGTTGGTTAAATTTATGAAGTAGCAGCAAACGAAACAATTTGCACTAAAATTTTGTGAACTATATTTTTAAACTAAAAATATTTTTAAACTATGCAAACATGGTTTTGAATGTAACTGACCAACCTTCAATGATCCAGAAGTCTGGAAAGACAGGATTAGTGATGATTTAACAGTCTTATCAAAGACTGATTAGTGCTCACTCGCTCCACACAACCAATAATACTGGATAATAACTAAAAGCCTTAGTTATTACAGTATGTCCATAGCCAAATAGGCTAATGGTATAGGATGGGTTGCTTTCGTATAAACTTTGCTGTAAGAACTTGGATACACAAATGCTGAAATAAAACTGGTTCGTGGAAATTGCACTAGCGAATACCCACCAGCAAATAACATTACAGATTTTATAGTGGCTGGCAGATCAGATAGTGCATATGTTGAGCATTAAAAACCACTCGTAATCCAAGATAACATACGGTGTAGGTGTCATTTATCACAATAGTGGGGGTCCTATCACACAAAGCTGTCGTCAGAATAGTCACTTTTAAAATCACTGTCGTCACTTTTAAAATCACGGTCGTCACTTTTAAAATCACTGTCACCTTTTTCAATATCGTAACCAAAACAACCTCTTTCTTCACATTCGTTATTTTAATACAAATATCTATACTGGTGGCACTGGGTTGCGTTAAAAATCTGAAACTCGCTAGGTTTGAACTTCTGCTAACCAAAAGCATGGCTCAACCAGCGACCTTCACAAACATATTAGTGATGTTTGGGAGCGTTGCTGATTACTCCGCGAAGAGTGACAGCCGTCTTAGGTTTTTAGAGCTATATTTCTTGTACGGAAAATAGACCGAGATTGCCTTTAATAATCACTGTCAGTCACAGACTTAGAAACGGATTTGCTGTCAATGTCGTGGCATTTCATTGCTTTAATTATTTGGTAGTCTATAAATGCTGGGCCAGATGCTTCAAACCAAAACTAGTGAAGTTTCGGGTGACCGTGGTGATTTATGAACAAATAATAAGTTAGTAACGGTACGGCAACACGTAACAAAATTTCCGTTGGTTCTAACCAAAATCACGAAATGATTGAAACACACAGAATTATTCTGCGCTGCTAGAATCGTGCTAACGAGCACGATCTCAGCAGCTTTTGCAATTATTATAGTCAAAGAGACGTATAATGACACACAATAGTAAAAGTATAAGTGCAAATCAACATAGTACACACGATGCAATTGCTTAAATTGCGTTATTGAATGTATTTATTGTTTGGACGCTATAGCTACAATTTGTTTATTTTTTAATTATATTTCCTTTTTAGCAGCAAAAGTTTTGTGGTAGAGAATGTCGACATCTCTAGCGCAAACAAGTCAGTTGCATCGTATTTAGTATGATAACTTTCTGTAATAATTTTCTTGTGTGTCGCATTATGTTTTCAGACTACGTTTATCTTAAAATTTGCTAAAGTCGTGTTTGCTAACTAATAATAGCGCGACTTAGACAGTTACATCGTGTGTTCTATGTTGAAATGCTTCCGTATTTTTATTGTGTGTCACGGTACATGTCTTGGACTATACTAATTGCTAAAGCTGTTAGACTCGTGCTCGCTAATAATTTGTTTAATCTGTTAAAAGCGTTTCGTCGACGAACTCGGTGGGCATGCACAGCTCAAATAATTCTGTGAATTTTGACCGATTAATTCTGCGTTTTTCGTGATTTCGGCCAGAACTCCGAACCAACGAAAAATTCGTTACGTGCAGCCGTACCTTTAGTAATCCTATTTACGCAATCTTCGTCACCTACATTGGTAAATGGTCGTCTCGTCTGTCACTTTTTAAATATCCCTGTCGTCGGGTCGTCAGAATCGTCACAAAACATGGGAGGACCCCCAATAGTGTCTACAATTATCAGTAATGTAACAGAGTGATTCACCCATGAAGATTGTTCGTAGCATCTCGCATGTTTGCTCTACAATATGCAACGTAGGCCTAAATATTATGGCGGTGACCATTATAAAAAAATCATAACTTTGCATCCATAAGTACAATGCATTGCAGTGAATATTTGCCTAGATATCTGTATGTAATTGCGTTAGCTTTGCAATAGCCGTAGTGTGTCACAACCAGCCAGTATAATTGCATTGTATACTGTGTACTGCTGCGCAGGACACAGTATACATGCAGTTCAAATAATTTCCAATGCGCATCGAGCAGTATTGGTGCAGTGGTGCAGTGGTGCACTAGTAACATTCATGCCTGCTGGATGCAGCAAAAATGCTTTTAGTGCGCATTCTGCAGTGATAGTGGCAATAGGAACATATGCATTACATTGTACATACATGCGCAGCACATTATCATAAAAACTCATCATAGAATCAAGTATGGAGTTGACGCTGACACAACCGGAATTGCAAGATGTAAATGCTGCTCAAAGTTGATTAAGAGTGGGCAAACGAACTTATTGCAATTAGCCTGTCGTATATGTTTGAAAAAAAATAAATCATGGTTTTAATATATAATGTTATTGAGAATCGAAAGACCCATCTTCATCAACTGGAATGGTGATATGATAATGACGGACTCCCTGTTTCAAAATGATATGAGAGCTAGAGAGTGAGTTTATGAGCTTAATAAACAACATCTGACAGTTTGGTATAATGCAGTACTGATGATTGAAAGGCCAGCAGTGTCAGTTGAACTGACACTGCTGGGCTTTTCAATCATCAGGGAAGTAAATGTGCAGTATATCACAGTGGACAATTTTAGTAAGAGCGCAGTTGCATTACCAGTAAATGTCTACTGCGCATTAAAGTTGTGAGGCAGTGCAAAATTACTGCGTACTGCACTGACGCAGTGCTCTGCGCCAGTGGTACTGTACAGTGGTACTGTACATATACTTACACTTACCTATATACTGTATCTGCACTTATAGGAGATATTTGTTACACAAGGACCTTGTTCAGGAGTGCTGTCCAAAAACAAAGTAATTTGTATGTTTTCTTTAGTTTTAGAAAGGAGGAAAATATTTCATAAGGTGAATAAGTATTTGTATAATTTCATACAAAATTTATTTGCAATTTTTTAAATACATAATTATACATGCATATGCAATTTATATCTTTACATTATTATTTTGTACTCATCTTTATAAAGTCTATAAAATATATCTTATTCATACTTATCATGAAACATCAGGTAACCTTATCAATTTCAGAATAGTGAGAAAAGACGTTAGATTTATATGCAATATGTAACATTCACCTCAGCATCTCGTAGTCGCCAGTCTTCTACTCTTAAACAATATCCACAATAACCAATAGGATTCATGCAGCTAGACTATTGCTGTGTTAGTAATACACACGGTTTACAGGTAAGCAGTTATATTGTCAACACTTTGGATGAAACACTTATTTTTATTGTCCTTGTTGATTTCCTCAGCTCTTCAACCAGTGATACGTTGATATCAGGCTAGGGCCCCTAACCTGGGGTATCTAACACCTTTCTCAGTATCCTCGCTGATCCTAGTAGGGCACAGAATTGTACTCTATCTACTTTCTTCTCTATGTCAGCAGCTGCATTTGCTCGTGCAGGTTTGCCACTGCTCCCAGTGCTCTCACGATGATTGGTACTACCGACACTGATGTTTTCCATATTCTTCTTATCTCTCTTTCCAGGTCATGATACTTCTCCATTTTCTCTTTCTCTGTTATCCTTGCATCTCCTGGCATGGCTATGTTGATGATCCATGTGTGGTTGATCTCTTTGTCTTGCACAACGATGTCTGGTGTGCGTGCTAGTATGATTTGGTCTGCTTGGGTAAAAAATTTGCACAGTATCTTTGCTTTGTAGTTTTCTGTCACACTCTCCGCCTGATGCTCGTACAAATTCCTCTTGTGATCTAAATCATATCGCTTGCACGGATTCCAATGAATCAGTTGTGCAACCTTGTTGTGTCGTTTCTTATACTCGGTCTGTGCCATTTTCGAACACTCGCTGAGTATATGGAAGACCGTATCTTCCCTTTCGTTACACATTCTGCACAATGATGTTCCTACTTGTTTCTCTGTATGAACTTTCTTCCATTATGTTGGTACTGCCTGATCCTGTGCCGCAGTGAGTAGTCCTTCTGTTTCCTTTTTCATAAAAATCCTTTTTCATTTGTGAGCTTTCTTTGTGTCTGTTTTGTCTGCGATTTTGGTGTATTGTCCATGTAGTGCTTTGTTTTTCCATTCATGTTGTTTCTCTTCTGCCTTGGTGTTTTTATAATCTTGCTTGGTCTCTTCCTTTTCAAAACTCTTCAGATATTTGTTGAGTCCTTTGTTTTTACATTTCATGTAGTCGGATAATCCGTGTTCCTCTGTCCGGAAGGTTTCCTCCAAATTTTTCAGTCCTCTCCCTCCTTCACTTCTTGTCTGATGCAGTCTTGCCGCATTAGCCCTTGGGTGTAGTGCTCTGTTCATGGTCATCAATTTTTTTGTTTTCCTATCTATCCCCTGCAATTCTTCCTTTGTTCAGTCAAGTATTCCTCCAGAGTATCCAAGGACGGCAGTCGCTCATGTGTTTATCGCTTTGGTTACATTTCCTTCATTCAGCTTGAATTCCAGAAGTAGTCCAGTTCTCCTGTACAATTCCTTCTTCACTTTGTTCTTTCATTTTTATGTCATCTGCTTCCAGCACCCCTAGGTACTTATAGTCCTGTTCTCCGAGATCTTTCATAATTTGTCCATCAGATAGCCATATGCCTTCATCCAGCTCACGTTTACCTGTCTTCATAACCACTGTCGCACACTTCTGTATTTCGAACTTCATCCATATGTTTTGGGTGAAAACCCTCACTGTCTGTACGAGTGACTCCAGCTCATTTTTGTTTTTTTTCCGTATAGTTTCAGGTCATCCATATAGAGCAAGTGGTTTATCCTACCTGACTGTGGTCTGGCAAAAGAATACCCTTGCCTTGTCTCCCGCAGTTTCACGCTCAAAGAAATCAGACACTATGAACAACAGCGGTGACTAAGAATCTCCTTAGAATATCCCTCTCTTGATGTCTACATTCGTGAGTGTGCGTCCTCAGCACTCCAAGTTGGTATTCCACTTGCTCATGCTCTCCCTGTGAAATTTCCAAGTCCTCTTCTGTACCCCCACCATTCCCAGTGCCTCAATAATTTACAAGTGTAGCACTAGATCATACGCTTTCTGGTAGTCAATCTAGCCCATGGCTAATCCAATTTTCCGGCTCTTACAGTCCTTCGGTATCACCTTGTCCTGCATCAAATGGTCTTTGGTTCCTTTGTATCCTGATCTTCATCTCTTCTGCTCTTCTCCTATGAAATCATTTTCCTCCAAGTGTCTGTAGATTTCTCCAACCACCATAGTGGTCAACAGCTTCCAAACAATCGGTAAGCAGGTAATAGGTCTATAGTTTCCTGGTGCTCTTTATTTGGTCTTGTCCTTCTGAATAAGAACAGTTCTTTCAGTTGTTATCCAGATGGGTGTCTGTGCTGTCTGCCGGCAGTCATTCAGGCATAATACAAGCTTCCTGTGCAGGTTGGTCAGGTTTTAAATTCAAAAACCTTGATTAGAATCTGGGCCTGGAGCTTTCCCGTTTGGTAGTTTCATTAATGTACTTTTCAGCATGTTCTCTGTGATTAGTATCTCATCCTGGTGTCTTCTTCCTAGTTTGTTCTTTACTCGCTCAATCCATGGTGTTGTTCTGTCATGTTCGGTCGCATGTCTCCAAATCCCTGTCTAGAACTCCTTAGATTCCTTTTCATTTGGTATTTCGTTCTTTCGATTCTCCTTATTTTGTACATCATCGTAGAATCTCTTTTGGTTGTTTTCAAACATTCTGTTTTGTTGGTATTGTTCCAATCTATCATCATATCTTATGATCTTTGCCGCTGTCGCTATCAGTCTTTGTTTCAGGTCTTCTAATTTGAGTTGGTATCCTTTGCGTTTGACATTGTGTTTCACTTCCATCTTTTTTTCTGAATCTGTTATTGTGTGATTTGTTTCTTGCTTGTACTACTCTGCTTATAATGTCTTTTCTTAGTTCTGTCACCCTTCCTTTTAGTCTCCTGCTCCGTGGTTGTTTATCTTTCTTCTCACTCTGGTTCCTTACCAGCTTCTTTGTGACAATTGCCGCACTAATGTAGAATGTATCATTTAGTTCGGTGATGTTATAAATCGACGCATGTTTATTACTTCATTGATCTTCCGTAGTTCATCCAGTATCTTTCTTCTGTCTATCTGTCTGATGTTAGACAGCTTTTCTCTCCCCATCTGCAGCCTTTCTCTCATTGCCTTGCTTTCTTCAGCTAATTCCCTCTTTTCATTTGGTAATCTCTCTGCCGTGGTTTTATCTGGTCTCACTTGGTGTTCGAGTTCCCTCCTTCCACCAATGATAATAATTATTATTATCATCATCATCCTTGTTGATTTCCTCAGCTCTTCAGCTGGTGACATGCTGGTATCGGGCTAAGGCCCCTTACCTGGGATATCCAACACCTTTCTCAGTATTCTCGCTGACCCTAGTAGGGCAGAAAATTGTACTCTATCTATTTCCTTCTTCTCTATGTCAGCAGCTGCATTTGCTCATGCAGGTTTGCCACTGCTCTCAGTGTTCCCACGATGATTGGTATTACCGTCACTGATGTTTTCCATATTTTTCTTATCTCTCTTGCCAGGTCATGATATTTCTCCATTTTCTCTTTCTCTGTTATCCTTGCATCTCCTGGCATGGCTATGTTGATGATCCATGTGTGGTTGATCTCTTTGTGTTGCACAACGATGTCTGGTGTGCGTGCTGGTATGATTTGGTCTGTTTGTATAAAAAAGTTGCACAGTATCTTTGCTTTGTAGTTTTCTGTCAACTCTCCGCCTGATGCTCATACCAAATTCTCTTGTGATCTAATCCATACCGCTTGCAAAGATTTCTTTTCAATATAATCTGTCGAATAAGATTACTGGCGCAAACGATGAATGTGTAGCGTTTAAAAGCGTAAAAGTTTAAAACCATAGATATATAAACCTAGATTGGCCAATAGGGAAAAAGCCTGTCAGACATAAATAACATGACATTATGTCATTGTATTGTACCTAATGCTTGACTGCACTGTTGTTTACAATAGAGCTAATGAGGAGAAGGTGACAAAATCACATTTATTTTCACCTAAAAACCTTCTTGGATACATAATCCAGTAAGCCAAAGCGATTCTGTGATAATATCTGATAACCACCATAGATTAAAACTATAAAAGTTATGAAATGTAGCACACAAATCATGAGCCATCAGGGCTTTATTTGCCACCCCCTCTCCCCCTTCTCTCTTTTCGCCTTTCCTTTTCTCCCAAAAAGAAGTGGGAAGGGGAAAAGAGAGAAGAGGGAAAGGAGAGGGGGGGGCAAATAGCCCACCCACCCGAAGAGCCAGACCCTGGCTAGGTAAAAGACTAATATCATGCTGAACTAAACATGACTAAATATGATGAGCATGTGAAGTTTTGATCTGATCAGGGAAGTGGAATCAGTGGCTTTCTTAGCTAGAGCTGGAATGAGACCAAGGAATGCAGGGTCGGGCCAGACTCAGGGTCAGCAATGAGGGCCAAATCAAGTGGGACCGGGTCAGCATGCGTGATTTTTTTATTCATTTAAGGTTAAGAGATAGTTCTATTACAGCCTAATGTTGTGACATCAATAACCTAAGATAAAAGAACCCATTATCACACCAATCATTATATTTTGTGGCTTGGTTAATAGATGCAATTTACAATTTATGGCTAGACATTGGTGGATCAATGCTATTCAATGAGTGATAGATTAATGGCATGATTTGGCTAGTGTTTTTATTACAGATTTTATTTTCAACTGCTATTATAATCAACAAGAAGAGATTAATTGAGGAATACTTTGCAAATATAGAAATGGAAAACCGAGCATAGTGGAAAGCAAAAATCCATCACTTCCCTAAAACTTCTGGTATTAGTGAAAGAAACTAAAAATAAAATAAATTTGCTGAATTGAAGGTTCTTAGACACGCTTTTAAGTTCCTCAGGATGCCTTCGTTGTAAATGCCTCAATAGTATTGAGGTGGACCCTTCTTTGTAGCTTAACTTGCTTTCGCATAATATACAAATAACTTGGTATTTCCCTTTTTTGACCCGGCTTCTTCATGAACTCCCAGACCACCGACATGCTGATTATTTCTTGCCGAAAAACATTGTGAAACCTATAGTCCAAAGACTATGGCCGCAGACGTAAAAATATAGTCTGAACTCACCTTGTTTTATTTCGCCTGGTCCTTTCGCGCTAAGACCATACGCGACTCTATTTCAATCGCACTTAAAAAGCGATATACAATCGCTCTCATTTAGCCATAAATCTACCCGTGTCTTTGTATAAGAAGACCCGAGGGTCGGGTGCCCTGACGAGGGCACCTCTGACCCGGTGGGTCAAGACCAGACGAGCTACCAGTGCCCGCTCTATTCTTAGCTTCATAATGTGCCCTAATCGAAATATATCTCTTTGCTATCTCACGAGCTAGGCAACTAGCATGAAGATTACACTTAAACAATAGCATGATGCTGAACCTCAGCAACCTCTCCATGGTGGCAATTAGTGCTAGCCTGGGAAAGTTTGTTACCAACCCAGCACTGCTAATCAACACTCTCATCGCTTTCTCACTGTGGTTGCAAACCTCAATCACCACAGGCGAAGACAAAGTCAAGCCACCACAATTCTTAACTGTGATTAGGGAATTCCTTGCTTGGTTGACATCATAGTTGGTAACATCCACGATGCTAGTGATACAATCATTACACTTCAGCTTTAGTGACCGAGATACATAGCCTGTTGTATAATAATCATTCTGTCTCATTTTTGCATACTGTCTCATACTTGCATACTCATCATATTTAGTCATGTTTAGTTCAGAATGATATTAGTCTATTTACCTAGCCAGGGTCTGGCTCTTCGGGTGGGTGGGCTATTTGCACCCCCTCTCCTTTCCCTCTTCTCTCTTTTCCCCTTCTCCCTTCCCACTTCTTCTTGGGAGAAGAAGGAAGGCGAAAAGAGAGAAGGGGGGTAGGAGAAGGGGTGACAAATAAAGCCCTGATGGCTCATGATTTGTGTGCAACATTTCATAACTTTTATAGTTTTAATCTATGGTGGTTATCAGATATTATCACAGAATTGCTTTGGCTTACTGGATTATGTATCCAAGAAGGTTTTTTGTGTGAAAATAAATGTGATTTTGTCACCTTCTCCTCATTAGCTCCATTGTAAACAACAGTGCAGCCAAGCAATAGGTACATACCTGCCAACTCTCACGCATTGGGCGTGAGACTCACGCAATCGCCCCAAAGAAAAAATGAAAATGCGTGAGACTTTTGCCCCAATTTCCACAATTTTATATATACTATTATTGATACATCAATTGCCCCAAAACCAAATCTCACGCATTGCCCCACTCTTGGGTTGGCAGGTCTGATTAGGTACAATACAATGACGTAACGTCATGCTATTAAGTCTGACAAGGCAACCAATGGGAATAGCTATTATTGGCCAATCTAGGTTTATATGTCTATGTTTAAAACCGAAACGAATACTCTACCGATTATTCTTGCGTTCACGTACGAATATTCTTACGTAAGAACGGGTTACAGAGATTACGCCTACAAGAAGATTCGGCTACAAGAGGTTTCGCCTACACTTCCTGGAGGTTACGTCTACACTTCCTGGAGGTTACGTCTACACTTCCTGGAGATTACGTCTACAATTATGGAGATGGTGCATACCATTGATTGTTGAAGAAAAAATGTAAAAAAAAAATGGTAAAAAGTAATGCAATAATAGTGTTTTCACTTTACATTGATTGAAAAACATACTATTGATTAAAGTCATCTATCAATCAGAACGAAAATCGTGGAAGTGTCAATTTATTATCAATTTAACAATTTATTATCTCCTTTCCTATATTGGCTTTCTTAACGATTACTACCACTGCTACTATTAGTACTGGTGGCTGTTCGGAGCCACAAGAACGCTAAGATGTGTGCTTAAAATCTCAAAGCTTTGGTAGATGCTTTGAGTCTGATAAAATCATCACCACCTTAGGGTGGTAGTACCATTCGTTGTACTACGAATTATTATTTATTGATAGTTTGTAATTAATTAATAGTCTGCAACTAACGGTGAACTAGTATTAATACTTCGATATATTGGGCATTGGTCTGTCTGCTTATAGTAATTTAATAGTCAAACGAGTGTGGGTAAATGAATGAGACAAAATAATATGATTATTTGCGAATAAATAACAAAAAAATAAATAGTTGTTTTATAACTAAATTGTTCCATTCTTCTGGTCACTTTTAATGTTTTACGCATTGCTTTGTTTTAGCTTGCTTTGTAAAACATTGTTTTAGCAATGTCTTATGCATTGCTAATATATACATAGTAGTAGTAATATTATATCTTTGGTATATTATACCATATACATAATATATATTACATATAATTATGTAGTGGTTTTATTATTTTGTGTTGCAAGCAAGGTTGATTGATCAAAAGGTTGAATCATGAGTTAAAACTGTTTGTCTTGGGATGGCTAATTGTGATAAGTAACATTACATTAAAAATTTCATCCTCTGAGCAGTACAATTAGTCTAAAACTGTAAATTATGAAACGCCAATACCGTGTAGCAGGCTGTACGCTACCATTTTCTATGTATGTAGCTTTGTACGCAACATCTAAATTACAAGTCTCAGGTAGCGAATGGGACCAATGTCAATATTGATATATTGATATTGGTCCTGATCAATAAGTCACTATCACCACCCAGAATTTTACTAAAAACATTATGACAAAGTTAACTCATCTGTCTTTCAAGGTTTCAAAATAATTAATTTCTCATAGTTGAAGAAAACTAACTCTGCTTTTTTGTCTATACAAAAATCTCAGTGCAGCGTTTTGAGTTCACTTTAGTAAAGTAATATCCTTTGTAAGGTAAAGGTCCCAAACCATGCAGCCATACTCAGGACCAGGTCTAACTCGTGAAGTATCAGCTATCTTTCTTGTCTTTTGTTCTGCATCTTTCAGAACCATTGTAAGCATGCCGATTAATTGCTCTTCCTCGGATTCAATTTTAAAAATATGTTGATTAAATTTCAGATCATTCTGCAACTCTACCACAAAATAAGGATTAGAAGTCACACTTTGAAGATGGTGATCATATAAGATGAGAAAGTTATTTGTATCTATCGGCAAAGACGACTTGCCAATAGAGAGATGGTAATACTTTTGTGGATTAAATTTCATGTGCCAAATTTTGGCTCAAGATTCAAGAGAGCATAAATCTTGTTGCAGCATGGGAGCTTTGTCTTGTGTAGCTGTTGAGGCTTTGTGTTATCAGCTAAGTTGTCAGTTCATCTTCGGCCACTTTCTCGGCACTCGCATGGAGTCCCTTAATACCTCGTTTCTTAGCCTACCAAGCATCATTTTATGCAATATGTAGCAGGCACAAAAATAGCTCTAGACTCTCTCAACAAGCGATTTGGGAGTTGTCTGTTAGAGTTTTGCTGTTGTTGAACACACGACTCCTTTCTTAAAGCTAGTCTAAACAGGCTAAACTAGCTCATACAATGATTAGCAGGGCTTTTGGCTCACAAAATATGAAGCAAAAGTTTAATCATTATATTACTGTTTGAACATTTTAGAATATTATACCTATAACCTAGCTTAAGTTGACTTGTTCTGTATCTTGCAAAAATCTTGCAAAATCTTGCATTTGTTCTCTGTGCAAATTTTCTTATCCGCTCAGTGTTGGGTTTCTGATGTATCGAGCTAGAGAAAGTAAATTGCATTATCATACTTTCTAATATTCTCAAAAAACATATTGCTTTTTCATGACCTTCTACTCTACTTTGTAGAACATTGAAAGTCGATTGAGAAAGAATGATGACAGTCAGAAGATAGGGTGATATGACGATACATACGTTATTGAACAAATACTAGTACAAGTACAGATACTACCATTTCAAGATGTATCACTGACATGATGGTGCTTATATGTGATGAATGAGAAAATGGAGCAAATAAATCTGTAACTGGATGTTTGTATTTTTTTGCAGAATCAATCCTAAACTTATAATCTATCTATTGATTCAATTGATGAAATAGGAAAACTTCAGCAAGTAAAAATACTGCAAGAATGTGTACTTAGCATATGAACTGTTGTGTGTACAAAAGTAGCCCAATTCCTCCAAATTATACAAAAGTGAGTAATTTTGTATAAGTCTAAATGATATTCACTTCGAAATAGTCTTTTAATGTATGCTTATTATATAGCAAAGCTAAAGAGAAGGAGCAGTTATAGTAGCCATGCAAGGAGATTGAGAAATGGGTTTTTACTTCATTTCAAAGATATTTATTACAGCATTACAATGTGGTTGAAGCTATGGCCACTTTAGCATAATTTTATCAAACGTGCTTAATTGTTTTGTGGTCTTTTTGTTAATTTAGAGTTGGCTCCTTTATATGTCATATTTTTTCTTGCTAAAACAATATTGTTTAGTAAATAATTTCTTTTGTATCAAAGTGAAATAACAGGTTATATGCAGAAAAATCAAATTTTTATGAGAGCCTTCTTTTGCTCATTTATGATGGATGACACTATTGTAAATCATATAACTTGTATTTGTAATTTACTCTGTATATATGCATATGTACCCAAGGGTGATCTCAACCGGCTGTGAGGGAGGCTCCATGTAAAAGTGAAACATAATGGTATGCAATAGGAGATAAAAAACAACTCCAAAGTTATGAAATGATATATTGACCAACAACCATTGATCACTTTTAGTGATGGGCTGCTGATAACATAGAAATACTCAGTTATTGACATGTGTCTGTATGTGTAAGAGTAACAACTTCAAAAATACATACGCTTGTTTTTTGCTTAATAATTCAATAAAAATGTGGTTTTAACTTCAATAACACGGTTTGTTGCAAATAAACGGCTGTTAAATCACCATGGTTTCCAATAATCAACTCGAATTAAATGTATATATTTGCAAGGATTTGATATATGGATGATTAAAGGATTTGATATAAAAAATAATTTACATAATAAAATACATCAACACACGTTCAAAACATGCATTCATCGTGCCATTCGTAATTTTCTGCATCACAATTCACAGAATTAAAGTAGGGGCAATATCCTAGATCGTAGGCATAGTCTATCAGCTTGTAGACGTAATCTCCTGTAGGCAAAATCACTTGTAGACGTAATCTCCTGTAGGCAAAATCACTTGTAGACGTAATCTCCTGTAGGCAAAATCACTTGTAGGCGTAATCTCCTGTAGGCAAAATCACTTGTAGGCGTAATCTCTGGCACCCGTAAGAACTAGTCTTACGTTGTTACCTTTTAATTTTGCCTGTAAAATGAACAACAATTTTTTATTACGAGGTCTACGTGAATTGTTAATAATTAATTCGATTTTAAAATTTTGTGTACGGATGAACACCCTCTCCAGTATCTGGTCATTATAAAGGCTATTACCTAATTTTTATGTTTGCAACTGTTTATGTTTACAACCTTATATGTTTACAACAGACCAATTTACGAAGTAACAACTTTCCACGAAATACTTCATTTGAAAACGTTTCCTTGCGGAAAAGGCTTCGCAAAACAGAATTTCGAACTGCCCTTAGCCTAAACATCCTGTTCATCAAAGCGAAACCTACACTTCTTTAGCGGGAGTGCCAACAGTGCACTCTAAGCCGGCTTGTAATAGGTAGGCATATCTGAAGATGGCAACTAAAAAACGAGAAGCTCTGTCTGGAGATGCCAAATCTAAAGGGAAAACTGGCGGACAACCTTTAAAGAAACAGCCATCTTCTTCATCAACAAAATATGCGTCTACCACAAAGAAAAAAGCAGCTGAAGAGATGGTGGACATACGATCCAAGGTTTTTTGGTGTCTGGCTGTCGGTATTCTATGTAAGTTTTTGTCACGGCAAGACCATAATATCTTACATTTTTATTTGAGAACTTGCTGGCTTGTGTTAAACGTTTTACATCTTTTTTTCTCTTACTACTATTATGCACCCTTTTCCATATAGGCTCCCCATTTTGGGGCAGTTCATCTACTGATTTCCTGCTTATCTTGCTGTAAAACTTGTCTTTATTTCATGATGTTGTTTTTATTGTAGCTATTGTTATCAGCCTGGCTCACAAAAGTCATGTTTTTGCACTGTTCGAAGGGGATAAACATTTTTCGCATTTATCCAATCTTGAGCGAGAAATGGCATTCAGAACAGAGATGGTGAGTAGCTAAGTTGCTGATGCCACTATATGTCATTTAGCTATTTTAAAGCCTAACTGTTTGGTTATTCTAAAGGATGCCATTCTGGGATATTTGGCTGATTACACTAGCTAGAGAATATGCTTCACTCATTTTGCAAGGAAAAGCAGAACATCTTAAAATTGCCTGAAATTGGTTTACAACATATTTTCTAAAATTGATACAAAAATGCTTGCAGCTAATTATAACATGCCAATTGAAACTTAACTGTTAGCTTAATGAACGTATTCGTTTGAGTTTGCACCGAGTTGTACTGCAAAGTGTTTTGTTAACTTAAATACATTAAAGTTTCATAGTTAGCCAACAAATTCTATTGAGTGTGCCATAATAAGTATATAGCTTTTATTTTAAGTGATGCAGTAGCAATGGTGGAACAGTAATCAAATTTTGTGTATATTTTGCAGGGCCTCTACTACTCCTATTTTAAAACTATAATTCATGCGCCGTCATTTCTGGAAGGCATGCATGAAATCACACAAGATAATGTCACTGAGTACCCTGACACTATCAACACCTTGAAGCGTTTCAACCTCTATCCAGAGGTACGAACTGTGAACTCTCACTGTTTTTAAAATGCTTTGACAGATTGCTTGTTGAGTCTTAAAATCACTATCTAAACTCAAGCAACAGTTTTGAAAATTGTTTGGAAGTCGCTATTTATAATATTCTTTAGGGTAACAAGTGATCCTTTCCTCATTGCTTTGTGCAGTATGTGTACACCAGGAAATGCTTGCTACGTGTGCACTGCAAACGTGTGCATTGCAGACGTGTCCTGTTGCAACTGGATTAAATCCCCAATGATTAATGTCTTACCATGTCACTGTGGAAGCTTCAGCATAGCTCCACGCATCATTACTCATGCTCTCGCTTCATGCTTTACCTTTGAATTAATGCTGATTTTGAGGTGTGTGCAAGAAGTGGAGTTATCTTTCCATTGAGTTCATTCATTGACATGGTTCTGGTATATGTTTTAAAGCCTTGAAACATGGAATCTTGTTTGCTAATCCATTTAAACCTTTTATATGGGTTAGGGTTTTGTCGGCTCTTCAAGCATTTTGCCATTCCAGACCTTATTGTGAATTTATTAAAATGTGCCAAAAACACACAAACTGTTCGATCTTGTAAATAGTTGTCAGGTTACCATGACAAGAAAGAAACTTATAGCATTTTGAATATTCTACTCTAGACATAGACTCTGTAGTGTGTCAACAAGAAAAAAGATATCCCAGTTTTTTATAGTGGTCACAAACTCACAATGTGCTTACCTGATTTATTCACTGTCACTAAAGCACAAGATAAAATAGGGCTGACGAGGATCTCACTCATCGGGCAGTAAAATATGATATGCTTTTCTTTTCACTAGGTTATTCTTGGTGCTGCGTACCGATTTTACATAGATATGGCTGACCGCAACGACTGGCGTGTAAAGATCTGCTATCAGGTTAATAGGGGAGAAGGAAAGTCACCAGTCCCTAGCTGTGAAGGTGTGTGACAGTTTTATGCTGACCAGTACCTAGCTATGAAAGTGTGTGACAGGTTTATACTGAATCAGTACCTAACTGTGAATGTATGTGACAAGTCTATGTTGAACCAGTACCTAACTGTGAATGTGTGTGACAGGTTTATGCTGAACCAGTACCTAACTGTGAAGGTATGTGACAGGTCTATGCTGAACCAGTACCTAACTGTGAAGGTATGTGACAGGTCTATGCTGAACCAGTATCTAACTGTGAAGGTATGTGACAGGTCTATGCTGAACCAGTACCTAACTGTGAAGGTGTGTGACAGGTCTATGCTGAACCAGTACCTAACTGTGAAGGTATGTGACAGGTCTATGCTGAACCAGTACCTAACTGTGAAGGTATGTGACAGGTCTATGTTGAACCAGTACCTAACTGTGAAGGTATGTGACAGGTCTATGCTGAACCAGTACCTAACTGTGAAGGTATGTGACAGGTCTATGCTGAACCAGTACCCAACTGTGAATGTGTGTGACAGGTCTATGCTGAACCAGTACCTAACTGTGAAGGTATATGACAGGTCTATGCTGAACCAGTACCTAGCTGTGAGAGAGTGTGCGTTGAGAAGGGGTGCCATGAGAGCTTTGCAACATTTTTGTATAAATAACCTTTTCACATGTTGATTCGTGTTAAAGCCAAGCAGATTTTTCTTCTATGATTTGCCCTCAATACAATGAGATGTCCAAATGCTACCGGTCAAGCATTTTTTCTGCTGCGCATGCAATACTTTCTGTAAGCAAATATATTGAAAATTACAAAAAATGAGCTATTTTTAATGTTTTCATATTTTCAGAGCAACTAGAAATAGGAGATTGCATGTGTGCTGCGTCTGTAATACTTAAAGACATATAACATTAAAACATAACCAAATATATCAACATATATACAATATATGTTAGATGTTATACATATATACAATATACTCAGATGTTATATCTGAGTGCTGTGAGAAGTAAAAAAGAGGCAGCTCAACTTACCTGGAGTGAAAGATGACATCTGCTCAGACATAAGGTGATACACGAGCTGCTCTCTCGCATCACCTAGCTGCTGTCAAACACTTTACAATGTTGCTATTGAGAGTCTAGTGTGTGTGGGCATAAGACAATATTGCTCTGGTAGTTTACTATATTCTAAGATGTTATGCAGCACAAGCATGGTATGTTATGCAGCACAGCATGGTATGCTATGCAGCACAGCATGGTATGTTATGCACCACAGCATGGTATGCTATGCAGCACAGCATGGTATGTTATGCAGCATACCATGGTATGTTATGTTGTACTACCTGTATAATATATGAAAATATATAAAAGTCCTCTATATACCTGACAGTACACTGTTAGTATACTGACAGTACATTGTTAGTATACTGTCAGTATACTGACAGTGTACCCAAGTTACTAATCGATCCCTACATTTGACTGTATATAGACCACACATACACACCGTGTAAATGACAGTATGTACTAATCACTTGTACACTCTGTACACATGGCAGTGTACGCGAGTCTCGCAGACTGTATACATAATTGTACACATTAGCTAGCTGTATACACTACATTCATCATGACATACGCTAGTCAGTTGTATTTTGTTGGATGCTTCCAGATTCCCTTCCCCACCTTTTCGGGCTCGCTGGGGCATTATAAGTAATTACGGTATTTACAGCTATCAGTATCCATAAACTTGAAGTCATCTTCTCTACACGTCGCTTTTGGCTATGAACTTTTCACCTGGTTTCTGTCGCTTACAAAAATAAAATAAGCCAAAACTGAGATTTGTGTTGAAGGTCTCGGGGAGCCGACATACTTCTATGTAACAGCAGTTATGTTTCTCAATGGATTTATGATGGGAGCCTATTTCCTTTTCGGCACCTTTCTGAGGTCAGTCTTGTGGTTTCTCTCTATCGCTTACTTCGCCTTCTTTTCCTGCTGCATTTTAACATCTGATTTTATATCTTTGTTTGGTTCATGCCATGCTTCTGCCAAAATTGCTTTTCACTACCACTTTTGATATTGCCTATTTCGCTGCTCCTGTCATGTGATGTCACAGAGTCGACAATAATGATGGTATTACAAAAGAAGGTTTCAAACTCCAAGCAGTTAAGCCACTTAATAAAATTAGATGTCGAAGGAAGTACTACTCTATAACTCTGGTAGATTAATAGACTTAGATATACATGTATATTTAGCTTAATAGTCTTAGACATCTACATGTATTGTTGGAGTACTCTATGACAGCACTAATTCGTCTGTTATTCTATATAAGACCTTAGCTATGGCACTGCAAGTATTTGCTCTATAATCTTGTCAAGTCTGTAGAAATAGAACAATGATTTAAAATTTTCCAATTTCATTAAGATACGACTCAAAAATAATATGATTTCGTTTGTTAGACTAATTTAGTTCAATTCTTCTGCTTGATCTGAATCATAAAACTGCTGTGGCCTTTTTCTAATGTGGCCAATCAGCTATGGGCTAGAGAGGTCATTGCGTATTAGACTATATTGAGTTGGCTTTGAGCCAGAGAGATGATTATGTGCTCCGCGTTTATTTATCATGAAGAGAATTACAGCCTCTGAACAGTACTCTTACAGCCTCTGAACAGTACTCTTACAGTATGCTGAACAGTACTCTTACAGTATGCTGAACAGTACTCTTACAGTATGCTGAACGGTACTCTTACAGCCTCTGAACAGTACTCTTACAGTATGCTGAACAGTACTCTTACAGTATGCTGAACGGTACTCTTACAGCCTCTGAACAGTACTCTTACAGTATGCTGAACAGTACTCTTACAGTATGCTGAACGGTGCTTGTTAAAACTAAACTCTCCAAAAGACTAAAAATGACCTAATAATGACCTCGCTTTAAAGTTACTGCTTTTATACTCTCTGAGGCCCTAAGGCATGGCCTGAGCAAACTCTACACATTTTGTGATAATGAGACAAATAAGTTTATTTTAGTTCAGAGTAAGTACATTACGGATTAACCTAATGAGTGTGTTTAAACTCGTAGACTCGTAGCACAGGACAGTAACATAAGTATATGGGTGGTTGTACTTTTTGCTGTATAGCCACCTACCAGCTATGCTGGCTACAGATTGGTATGCAGTTGTATTACTCCTCCACCTTTTCTATACCTCAAGTACTTCTGAAATTATGTTTGAAGTAAACCAATGAACTAATTTGAGCTAATAATACTACTTGAAATATAATCATGGGTGCTTCGCTATCAAACTCAGTTTATAAGGTCCACATCTCTAAAGAATTAGTCTATTATGCTCCCTCTCTATTTGCGCAAGATATACTATATCAATCCATATACTTATATAGATCTCCAAGTTTATTTGTTCTTCGGTTCGTTTGGCTATAGCTATTAAAACCGTGGAATTAAAAGCTCGCATTCGGCTGGATTTGAGCTCATGAAGATTGCAACCGCATGTTTGTAGACCAATTCTCTAACCACAAGTCTACGAAGGCTCTTACGATTACATAGCTCTTATTATACCGGTATATGTACTCTGTATCTTTTTTGCGATTGCACACGCTAAATGTGCACTTTTTATCATTAATTAATATATCTTTTGCATTTGTTATTTGAAATTTTTTACAAGTTAAATTTTTGCTGCCATTACAAATGGCAGCAAAAATTTCAAATTTTGAAATTTCTGTGCCATTTGAAAAACTGTGCCATTTGAAAAACTGTGCCATTTCAAATGTGTCGCTACACTTCTGTTTCTGATTTTTCCTAACGTTTGATTGCTAGATCTCTAAAATCGAAATTCTTTTCACGTGGACAATTGTATTATATCGAGTAGGAATAGCCTCTTTCATAGAATAGAATACATTCTTTCTCTGCTCGGTCAGACAAAGTACCAGACAAAGACAGTCCGATATCTCATTTTTACATTTGTACCATTATCGAGAGGTACCAGTATCATCGTATTCAAAGTTTTGATGGATAGCTCCTGCTGGAACAGTAACCTTTTTATACACATACACTTCTATACAATAATTATTGTTATTAGTAATTCATCAACATATTTAAGATTTTTATTTTGTTTTCTCAGCTCGTAATGATTGTATCATTGCCAAATCATTTTTCATTGTAATCGTAGCAAAACAGATTTTATTTAGCCATTACTTGCTAATTATTTCAGATTTACATTTAAACACTTTACAGTTGTTTTATTTTTTTTTCTTACTTCACTTGAACTGCGCAAAACACATTTCTCATGATATGAAGTTTAAAAGTTAGAACGTTAACTGTTGTTATTTGTGGAATAAAAATAACTTTTGTGTGCAAAGGCTTATGTTATCTGGGCAATGCCGGGCGTTCCACTAGGCTATATTTATAAATCTCAAAGTTTGTGTGTCTGTGTGTCTGTGTGTGTGCACTTAAATATGTCCAGCTATAGCTATTCAAATCTTGGAATGAAGAATTCGTATCGCGGAAGATTTGATCTCGGAACCCCCCATTCCCCAGACAATATGCTAAACCATGGAACTACATGAGATTGATAGATTCACTGGGCGATATATGTTACTATATGGGTGAAAATATGCTACCGCTCTCCGTTATGGTACAACGTCATTATATGTATTATTAAGAGCCGTAGATAACTAGCTTGCTTAAATTAGCCATTGACAATGTGTCAGGCTAATGGCAAGTGGCATTGTTTATAAGCTGAGTTTATAAGTGTGGCTTTGCAATCACTGCTTATAAGTTGATTTTTAATACCCGTGCAACGCGGTGCATTCCACTAGTATTATAATATTTTAGAAGTCAGCAAAGTTCCTTGCTTTTCACTCTTTAATTTTGTTCCGTAAAACTTACTCAGATGCAATGAAAATGAACCATGCTAAGTGTCATATTTTATACTCCACTAGAACTAGGAAAACAGCGTCACCTTTTGATTATTTACCATATACTCGTATATTACCTATTGCATGGGCAGCAGTGAAAATGGGTAACTGTTAGCATTAATGGATCAATGTGCAATAGTGAGAGAAAAGAGTGTAAATCTAAATACAATTTTTAGAGAAATCATGAAAGTAAGTTCTTGTGTCTAAGAGTCTTGTGACAGACCTTGAGTATCTAGGAGTTTTGTGACAGACCTTGAGTATCTAGGAGTCTTGTGACAGACCTTGAGTATCAAGGAGTCTTGTGACAGACATTGAGTATCTAGGAGTCTTGTGACAGACCTTGAGTATCTAGGAGTCTTGTGTCAGACATTGAGTATCTAGGAGTCTTGTGTCAGACCTTGAGTATCTAGGAGTCTTGTGACAGACCTTGAGTATCTAGGAGTCTTGTGACAGACCTTGAGTATTTAGGAGTCTTGTGTCAGACATTGAGTATCTAGGAGTCTTGTGTCAGACCTTGAGTATCTAGGAGTCTTGTAACAGACCTTGAGTATCTAGGAGTCTTGTGACAGACCTTGAGTATCTAGGAGCCTTGTGTCAGACACTGAGTATCTAGGAGTCTTGTGACAGACCTTGAGTATCTAGGAGTCTTGTGACAGACCTTGAGTATCTAGGAGTCTTGTGACATACATTGAGTATCTAGGAGTCTTGTGATAGACCTTGAGTATCTAGGAGTCTTGTGTCAGACCTTGAGTATCTAGGAGTCTTGTGACAGACATTGAGTATCTAGGAGTCTTGTGTCAGACATTGAGTATCTAGCAGTCTGTGACAGACCTTGAGTATCTAGGAGTCTTGTGACAGACCTTGAGTATCTAGGAGTCTTGTGTCAGACCTTGAGTATCTAGGAGTCTTGTGTCAGACCTTGAGTATCTAGGAGTCTTGTGACAGACCTTGAGTATCTAGGAGTCTTGTGACAGACCTTGAGTATCTAGGAGTCTTGTGCCAGACCTTGAGTATCTAGGAGTCTTGTGTCAGACCTTGAGTATCTAGGAGTTTGGACTAGTTACAACATGACGAATAAATGGTAGTATTTCAGTGCTGATTGTTAGTGGTTCTGCCTCCACAATTAGTCGCTGCGAAGTCAAATGTGCCAAGGTAAAAACATGGAGACAATGTACTAGTTGGTTAGTGCTTAACTTGAAATGAATAGCCCGGTAGTAGGTGCTAACACTCACTATAATCCTTGACTGTGTATATCAAACCATGTAGTATAACACGCATAACTTAGCAACTTATGTACTGGCACACTGTAGCATAGACATGAGTATTTGATGTCTAATCTTGGTCTTTCCTATTGCTCGTTGCGCTGAGGGAATGTTTGTCTAACGCTAAAGCAAACTCGTGTTTCATATATTCCAGCGGCAGCATGTTCGGTGGCTTGCTGACAGTCCTCTGTTATTTCTTCAACCACGGAGAGTGTACGCGTGTCATGTGGACTCCTCCTCTTCGTGAAAGCTTCGCATTTCCAATGCTGGTTGTTCAAATGTTATATCTCTCCTACATGCTCAAGTGAGTTCCCTAGCCTGAGATATTAAGTATTATACCTCTGCTATATACTGAAGTGAGTTCCTTAGCCTGAGATACTAAATATTATATCTTTTCTATATGCTTACACGAGTTCCTTAGGGAGACTACATGTAACTAATGCTAGCAATTTTAGTAAAATGTCACCAAATTTGTAGCATATTCTTACACCTGTGTCTCTCTATGTGTTCATGAAGAGTACGAGAGAAACAGCCAATATCTGTTGGGGTTGATCAAAGGAGGGTCTAGATGATTGGGACATATAATCTGAATATATTATTCCATTTGCGATAGATAGATTGCCTTTGCCTCTCCTATTATGGCCGATGGAATGTCTGCTCCATCCTTCTTGTTTCATAGGTGTTTGTGTGTTTCAGGAAAAGAACCCCAACTTTCAAAGACTCCATCTGTCTTGCTCTTCTCATTGTTGGGTTCATGCTGCCATGGCAGGTGAGCTTTCACAACAAACGTTCACTGTGTATTTGCCTAACCATGTGTTTAGTACAGACCTCTATGCTGCTCTAAGTCTATCAGCCGCTCTAAGTCTATCAGCTCCTCTAAGTCTATCAGCCCCTCTAAGTCTATCAGCCGCTCTAAGTCTATCTGCCGCTCCAAGTCAATCAGCCGCTCTAAGTCTTTTAGTTACTGTGTTTGAGTCTGTTACTAGCTAGAATAACTTTTCTGTTTTTATCTGTAGTTTGCTCAATTCGCTCTGATGACACAACTTGTTGCGGTTCTTGGATGTTTCGTGCTTGGCTACATAAACTTTCTACGAATGAAACTCATCCTGATTGGTCACTCGGTGAGTAGAATATTTTATCCCATCTAAAACACAGCAGGAAAATACCTGCAGTGTTTTATCTTAACCATACATGTATTTATATAATTGTTTGCTCATTAGGTAGCATTTGATTGTTTATGATACAAACTTACTCACCTGGAGTTGTCTGCTCACTAGGGACCTCTAATTTCTGTAAATGTTGTTTGTAACAAATAATTTTCAGCGATTTGTTATATCACACTTTGTATTAATCAACAGTCAAGATTCTGTTCTAAAGTTGTTGGTCTAAATTAAACTATCGAGCTAATATTTACATCCTTGAAGTTTGAAAGTTTCTTAAATTGTTCCAAAATATGCCAAAATGACATAAATCACATGTATTTAACACAATAATGATCAGAGTTGTTATATGAAATTATCATGAATATTAAATGTTCATTGCTATATTGTTGTATTGATGTAATGCACTAGTTTCATCGCATTATTGTTGGAAGCTATAATTGGTCTCCATATAAAATTATATACGACTATATGAATGTTTGTTTTCTACCTGATATTTATACTCAAGTCTTTGTACCTGATATTTATATCTAAGTCTTTGTACCTGATATTTATATCTGAGTCTTTGTACCTGATATTTATATCTAAGTCTTTGTACCTGATATTTATATCTGAGTCTTTGTACCTGATATTTATATCTAAGTCTTAGTACCTGATATTTATATCTGAGTCTTTCTACCTGATATTTATATCTAAGTCTTTGTACCTGATATTTATATCTAAGTCTTTGTACCTGATATTTATATCTGAGTCTTTGTACCTGATATTTATATCTGAGTCTTTGTACCTGATATTTATATCTGAGTCTTTGTACCTGATATTTATATCTAAGTCTTTGTACCTGATATTTATATCTGAGTCTTTCTACTTGATATTTATATCTAAGTCTTTGTACCTGATATTTATATCTAAGTCTTTGTACCTGATATTTATATCTAAGTCTTTGTACCTGATATTTATATCTGAGTCTTTGTACCTGATATTTATATCTAAGTCTTAGTACCTGATATTTATATCTGAGTCTTTGTACCTGATATTTATACTCAAGTCTTTGTACCTGATATTTATAACTAAGTCTTTGTACCTGATATTTATATCTGAGTCTTTGTACCTGATATTTATATCTAAGTCTTAGTACCTGATATTTATATCTGAGTCTTTCTACCTGATATTTATATCTAAGTCTTTGTACCTGATATTTATATCTAAGTCTTTGTACCTGATATTTATATCTGAGTCTTTGTACCTGATATTTATATCTGAGTCTTTGTACCTGATATTTATATCTGAGTCTTTGTACCTGATATTTATATCTAAGTCTTTGTACCTGATATTTATATCTGAGTCTTTCTACTTGATATTTATATCTAAGTCTTTGTACCTGATATTTATATCTAAGTCTTTGTACCTGATATTTATATCTAAGTCTTTGTACCTGATATTTATATCTGAGTCTTTGTACCTGATATTTATATCTAAGTCTTAGTACCTGATATTTATATCTGAGTCTTTGTACCTGATATTTATACTCAAGTCTTTGTACCTGATATTTATATCTAAGTCTTTGTACCTGATATTTATATCTGAGTCTTTGTACCTGATATTTATATCTAAGTCTTTGTACCTGATATTTATATCTGAGTCTTTGTACCTGATATTTATATCTAAGTCTTAGTACCTGATATTTATATCTGAGTCTTTCTACCTGATATTTATATCTAAGTCTTTGTACCTGATATTTATATCTAAGTCTTTGTACCTGATATTTATATCTGAGTCTTTGTACCTGATATTTATATCTGAGTCTTTGTACCTGATATTTATATCTGAGTCTTTGTACCTGATATTTATATCTAAGTCTTTGTACCTGATATTTATATCTGAGTCTTTCTACCTGATATTTATATCTAAGTCTTTGTACCTGATATTTATATCTAAGTCTTTGTACCTGATATTTATATCTAAGTCTTTGTACCTGATATTTATATCTGAGTCTTTGTACCTGATATTTATATCTAAGTCTTAGTACCTGATATTTATATCTGAGTCTTTGTACCTGATATTTATACTCAAGTCTTTGTACCTGATATTTATATCTAAGTCTTTGTACCTGATATTTATACTCAAGTCTTTGTACCTGATATTTATATCTAAGTCTTTGTACCTGATATTTATATCTAAGTCTTTGTACCTGATATTTATATCTGAGTCTTTGTACCTGATATTTATACTCAAGTCTTTGTACCTGATATTTATATCTAAGTCTTTGTACCTGATATTTATATCTGAGTCTTTGTACCTGATATTTATATCTAAGTCTTTGTACCTGATATTTATATCTGAGTCTTTGTACCTGATATTTATACTCAAGTCTTTGTACCTGATATTTATATCTAAGTCTTTGTACCTGATATTTATATCTAAGTCTTTGTACCTGATATTTATATCTGAGTCTTTGTACCTGATATTTATACTCAAGTCTTTGTACCTGATATTTATATCTAAGTCTTTGTACCTGATATTTATATCTAAGTCTTTGTACCTGATATTTATATCTGAGTCTTTGTACCTGATATTTATATCTAAGTCTTTGTACCTGATATTTATATCTGAGTCTTTGTACCTGATATTTATATCTAAGTCTTTGTACCTGATATTTATATCTGAGTCTTTGTACCTGATATTTATATCTAAGTCTTAGTACCTGATATTTATATCTGAGTCTTTGTACCTGATATTTATATCTAAGTCTTTGTACCTGATATTTATATCTGAGTCTTTCTACCTGATATTTATATCTGAGTCTTTGTACCTGATATTTATATCTGAGTCTTTGTACCTGATATTTATATCTGAGTCTTTGTACCTGATATTTATATCTGAGTCTTTGTACCTGATATTTATACTCAAGTCTTTGTACCTGATATTTATATCTGAGTCTTTGTACCTGATATTTATATCTAAGTCTTTGTACCTGATATTTATACTCAAGTCTTTGTACCTGATATTTATATCTAAGTCTTTGTACCTGATATTTATATCTGAGTCTTTGTACCTGATATTTATATCTAAGTCTTTGTACCTGATATTTATACTCAAGTCTTTGTACCTGATATTTATACTCAAGTCTTTGTACCTGATATTTATATCTGAGTCTTTGTACCTGATATTTATACTCAAGTCTTTGTACCTGATATTTATATCTGAGTCTTTGTACCTGATATTTATACTCAAGTCTTTGTACCTGATATTTATATCTGAGTCTTTGTACCTGATATTTATATCTGAGTCTTTGTACCTGATATTTATATCTAAGTCTTTGTACCTGATATTTATACTCAAGTCTTTGTACCTGATATTTATACTCAAGTCTTTGTACCTGATATTTATATCTAAGTCTTTGTACCTGATATTTATATCTGAGTCTTTGTACCTGATATTTATATCTAAGTCTTTGTACCTGATATTTATATCTGAGTCTTCCTACCTGATATTTATATCTGAGTCTTTGTACCTGATATTTATATCTGAGTCTTTGTACCTGATATTTATATCTGAGTCTTTGTACCTGATATTTATATCTAAGTCTTTGTACCTGATATTTATACTCAAGTCTTTGTACCTGATATTTATATCTGAGTCTTTGTACCTGATATTTATACTCAAGTCTTTGTACCTGATATTTATATCTGAGTCTTTGTACCTGATATTTATACTCAAGTCTTTGTACCTGATATTTATACTCAAGTCTTTGTACCTGATATTTATATCTAAGTCTTTGTACCTGATATTTATATCTGAGTCTTTGTACCTGATATTTATATCTAAGTCTTTGTACCTGATATTTATATCTGAGTCTTTCTACCTGATATTTATATCTGAGTCTTTGTACCTGATATTTATATCTGAGTCTTTGTACCTGATATTTATATCTAAGTCTTTGTACCTGATATTTATATCTGAGTCTTTCTACCTGATATTTATATCTGAGTCTTTGTACCTGATACCTGATATTTATATCTGAGTCTTTGTACCTGATATTTATATCTAAGTCTTTGTACCTGATATTTATACTCAAGTCTTTGTACCTGATATTTATATCTGAGTCTTTCTACCTGATATTTATATCTGAGTCTTTGTACCTGATATTTATATCTGAGTCTTTGTACCTGATATTTATATCTAAGTCTTTGTACCTGATATTTATATCTGAGTCTTTCTACCTGATATTTATATCTGAGTCTTTGTACCTGATATTTATATCTGAGTCTTTGTACCTGATATTTATATCTAAGTCTTTGTACCTGATATTTATACTCAAGTCTTTGTACCTGATATTTATACTCAAGTCTTTGTACCTGATATTTATTTATATCCAAGTCTTTGTACCTGATATTTATATCTGAGTCTTTGTACCTGATATTTATATCTAAGTCTTTGTACCTGATATTTATATCTGAGTCTTTCTACCTGATATTTATATCTGAGTCTTTGTACCTGATATTTATATCTGAGTCTTTGTACCTGATATTTATATCTAAGTCTTTGTACCTGATATTTATATCTGAGTCTTTCTACCTGATATTTATATCTGAGTCTTTGTACCTGATACCTGATATTTATATCCGAGTCTTTGTACCTGATATTTATATCTGAGTCTTTGTACCTGATATTTATATCTGAGTCTTTGTACCTGATATTTATACTCAAGTCTTTGTACCTGATATTTATATCTAAGTCTTTGTACCTGATATTTATATCTAAGTCTTTGTACCTGATATTTATACTCAAGTCTTTGTACCTGATATTTATACTCAAGTCTTTGTACCTGATATTTATACTCAAGTCTTTGTACCTGATATTTATATCTGAGTCTTTCTACCTGATATTTATATCTGAGTCTTTGTACCTGATATTTATATCTGAGTCTTTGTACCTGATATTTATATCTGAGTCTTTGTACCTGATATTTATATCTAAGTCTTTGTACCTGATATTTATATCTGAGTCTTTCTACCTGATATTTATATCTGAGTCTTTGTACCTGATATTTATATCTGAGTCTTTGTACCTGATATTTATATCTGAGTCTTTGTACCTGATATTTATATCTAAGTCTTTGTACCTGATATTTATATCTAAGTCTTTGTACCTGATATTTATATCTGAGTCTTTCTACCTGATATTTATATCTGAGTCTTTGTACCTGATATTTATATCTAAGTCTTTACCTGATATTTATATCTAAGTCTTTGTACCTGATATTTATATCTAAGTCTTTGTACCTGATATTCATACTCAAGTCTTTGTACCTGATATTTATATCTAAGTCTTTGTACCTGATATTTATATCTAAGTCTTTGTACCTGATATTTATATCTAAGTCTTTGTACCTGATATCTATACTCAAGTCTTTGTACCTGATATCTATATCTAAGTCTTCACCCCTGAGTTTTATACTACTTGTATATCTAGATTTTCTGTGTTATTTGTAGATGGGCCTTTTCATCAGCTTTCTGATGCTCTTTGGTAATGAGATGCTTCTCTCATCATTTTATGCCTCTTGCATCCTTTCTGTCTATGTGAGTATATCTTTGCGTTACAACTATGTTACTATCTCAGTAATCTAATGCCTTGGTGTCTATTCTCTGAGATTGTGGAGACTTCCATTTATGAAGAAGTCTCTATGCATGCTCTAGCTTTGCACTCTTACATCACTAGTTGATCCTGCTATTTGACGGAGTTCTTCGCCACAAGCTGACCTATAAACCCGTCGTTTTACTGGTCCAAGGAGTCATCCTGCTCATTGGAATGGTTTCATTAAAAGTACTGATAGGAAGAGTGCTGCGCGTGGAGGATGATGTAAGCCTTTATCTTATCAGTAGTAGTTAGATGGAATTCTTTTTTATTTCTACTGGTTAAATTCAATTGTAGTCTCTCATTAGCTGTCAGCCCTAATTTGTTAGGCAGTTCTTAAGGTAGCCATTTCTGGTTGCTGCAGGCACATATTGGAGAGATACTGAAAAGCAAGTTTGGTGACTTCAAAAGCTTCGACACGCTACTCTATACATGCGCTAAGGAATTTGACTTTCTCGAGTATGAAACCTACGGCAAGCTCTGTCTTACTGGTCTCATACCAAGCATGCTTTTGGCAGTGTTTCTTGTTGTGTTCACGGTGAGGCTAGCTCAGTGTTCTCTATGAATGCTGCTATTTGTATTTGATGTCGATGTGTTATATGTTTTTGAAAAGCCACAGATGATTGCAACCACTCACTCTGAATGACTGTGACTAGCTGTCAGTGAGTCACTAGCCATTGTTGACAGTTAGTGGCAGTGACTGTCACTAACTGTCAATGACTGTGGCTAGCTGTCGGTGACTGTGGCTAGCTGTCGGTGACTGTCACTAGCTGTCGGTGACTGTCACTAGCTGTCAGTGACTCACTAGTTGTCAGTGACTGTGACTAATTGTCAGTGACTGTCACTAGCTGTCAGTGACTGTCACTAGTTGTCAGTGACTGTCACTAGCTGTCAGTGACTGTCACTAGCTGTCAATGACTGGCTAGCTGTCAATTACTGTGGCTAGCTGACATTGACTATGACTAGCATTAGGTATGACATCGCAACAGTGTATATCTAATCTCTGCTGACAGCTGCTGAGGAGGGAGATAACCAACTATAGAAGTGGCAAAAGAGAAGGGGTTATATGTTATCCTCAAGGAGAAGGCATGGATGATGAGAAAGAACACGCCGAGGTACAGTCTTTGAGCTTGAACAAATATTGCAGTAGATGTATTTGGATGAGATCTGGTAATACACTTTCTTGCCATAACAATTGCCTGAGCTAGTAATTACGTATAGCTCATACTTCAGATATAACATGCCAAACATGACTAATTGCTGCACATTAAGAATTTCGTCTGGGCATGATCATACCATCGCTGCAGATAAACTTATGGTCATACCATCACTGCAGATAAATTTATCGTCATACCATCACTGCAGATAAACTTATGGTCATACCATCACTGCAGATAAACTTATGATCATACCATCACTGCAGATAAACTTATGGTCATACCATCACTGCAGATAAACTTATGGTCATACCATCACTGCAGATAAACTTATGATCGTACCATCACTGCAGATAAACTTATGGTCGTACCATCACTGCAGATAAACTTATGGTCGTACCATCACTGCAGATAAACTTATGGTCATACCATCACTGCAGATAAACTTATGGTCGTACCATCACTGCAGATAAACTTATGATCATACCATCACTGCAGATAAACTTATGGTCATACCATCACTGCAGATAAACTTATGATCGTACCATCACTGCAGATAAACTTATGGTCGTACCATCACTGCAGATAAACTTATGGTCATACCATCACTGCAGATAAACTTATGGTCATACCATCACTGCAGATAAACTTATGGTCGTACCATCACTGCAGATAAACTTATGGTCATACCATCACTGCAGATAAACTTATGGTCGTACCATCACTGCAGATAAACTTATGGTCGTACCATCACTGCAGATAAACTTATGGTCATACCATCACTGCAGATAAACTTATGGTCATACCATCACTGCAGATAAACTTATGGTCATACCATCACTGCAGATAAACTTATGGTCATACCATCACTGCAGATAAACTTATGGTCATACCATCACTGCAGATAAACTTATGGTCATACCATCACTGCAGATAAACTTATGGTCATACCATCACTGCAGATAAACTTATGGTCATACCATCACTGCAGATAAACTTATGGTCATACCATCACTGCAGATAAACTTATGGTCGTACCATCACTGCAGATAAACTTATGGTCATACCATCACTGCAGATAAACTTATGGTCATACCATCACTGCAGATAAACTTATGGTCATACCATCACTGCAGATAAACTTATGGTCATACCATCACTGCAGATAAACTTATGGTCATACCATCACTGCAGATAAACTTATGGTCATACCATCACTGCAGATAAACTTATGGTCATACCATCACTGCAGATAAACTTATGGTCATACCATCGCTGCAGATAAACTTATGGTCGTACCATCACTGCAGATAAACTTATGGTCATACCATCACTGCAGATAAACTTATGGTCATACCATCACTGCAGATAAACTTATGATCATACCATCACTGCAGATAAACTTATGGTCATACCATCACTGCAGATAAACGCAACAACTTCTTTAATGACTGCGCTGTTTCAGGGGCTACTTGAAGTGATGCTATGGTCTATAAACTATAGTCTACCTTTCTAGTATCGATCTCAGTGTTGTATAGAAAATATATGGTTAGAAATTTGGTAATTTTATACTCACAGAAGTTGATTTTATCGTTAAATACAAAGAATATTGGCACAGAGGCTCCGCAAGTGGTTGATACACAAGTGGTTGATAATCCACTACCTACACAAGTGGTTGATAATCTACTACCTACACAAGCGGTTGCTAATCCACTACCTACACAAGCGGTTGCTAATCCACTACCTACACAAGTGGTTGGTAATCCACTGCCTACACAAGTGGTTGGTAATCCACTACCTACACAAGTGGTTGATAATCCACTACCTACACAAGTGGTTGATAATCCACTACCTACACAAGTGGTTGATAATCCACTACCTACACAAGTGGTTGATAATCCACTACCTACACAAGTGGTTGGTAATCCACTGCCTACACAAGTGGTTGATAATCCACTACCTACACAAGCGGTTGGTAATCCACTACCTACACAAGTGGTTGGTAATCCACTACCTACACAAGCGGTTGATAATCCACTACCTACACAAGTGGTTGATAATCCACTACCTACACAAGTGGTTGGTAATCCACTGCCTACACAAGTGGTTGATAATCCACTACCTACACAAGCGGTTGGTAATCCACTACCTACACAAGTGGTTGGTAATCCACTACCTACACAAGCGGTTGATAATCCACTACCTACACAAGCGGTTGATAATCCACTACCTACACAAGTGGTTGGTAATCCACTGCCTACACTAGTGGTTAATAATCCACTACCTACACAAGCGGTTGATAATCCACTACCTACACAAGTGGTTGATAATCCACTACCTACACAAGCGGTTGCTAATCCACTACCTATACAAGCGGTTGGTAACCCACTACCTACACAAGTGGTTGATAATCCACTACCTACACAAGCGGTTGATAATCCACTACCTACACAAGTGGTTGATAATCCACTACCTACACAAGCGGTTGATAATCCACTATCTACACAAGTGGTTGATAATCCACTACCTACACAAGTGGTTGGTAATCCACTACCTACACAAGCGGTTGATAATCCACTACCTACACAAGCGGTTGATAATCCACTACCTACACAAGTGGTTGGTAATCCACTGCCTACACAAGTGGTTGATAATCCACTACCTACACAAGTGGTTGATAATCCACTACCTACACAAGTGGTTGATAATCCACTACTTGTTAATGACTAGTTTGTGCAATTCAAGACGACTGGAGAGTGGGATAGATCTTAGGTCAGGTTAATTATGGTGGGAATATATTTTTGATTTTTTAATTAAAAAGCGCATTGTCTTCTTTTGGTTTCATGTCCGGAATATATTGAATAGCATTTAGCCATAGTTTACAAAACCTCAATGCGACCTTTGTGTGAAGGTCAAATATTCAATAGCCAGGTCAAATCAATCATTGGTGAAACAGAAAGAACTATCTATTTAATAAAATCAGGCACCCTGAAATGATAAATAAGCTCTTACATTCACTGTAGGTGCTCTACAACGTGTTCCAGCTCTGCGCTTTTGTTATCATGGCTGTGATAATCATGAGACTCAAACTGTTTGCTACGCCCCAGCTCTGTCTCGTTACAAGTTTACTCGCTTCTCCCAAGGTCAGTCTATTTCTTTCTAAGTAATGCTCCAAAATACCTATTGGTTATTTACTGCTTGCACCATAGAGTTATCTCCCCCTAGAGTGATAACTACATGAGGGTTTCCGGTGCCAACAGGGAGCGTTTAAGCCACGCCCCCTTGTTGTGCTAGTCAGTCGTAGTGATTGACTAGATCAATAACATCAGCCATGAAAAGGGTTAAACAAGGATCATGCATTTCCAGTTAAGATAGTAATTAATGTTCATTTTAAAGAAATGATGATTATAGTTTATTACTCTAATATATGCTTATTATTTAAAGCAATTCAATACCTACCAGGGATCGCTAAACATATTATGGAAATGTTTACTTTTCCATTTCCATAAACATAAATATTTCCATAATTTTAGGGAAATAGATATGGAAATTTTATTTTAGAAATATGGAAATGGTATGGAAATGAAAATAATATGAAAATAAATTATGGAAATGCTATGGAAATAATATGGAAATGAAGTAGGGAAATGTTATGGAAATGGAAATAATATGGAAATGGAAATAATATGGAAATGAATTATGGAAATGTTATGGAAATAGAAATAATATGGAAATGAATTGTGGAAATGGAAATAATATGGAAATGAAGTAGGGAAATATTATGGAAATAATATGGAAATTAATCATGGAAATTTTATGGAAATGGAAATAATATGGAAATGAAGTAGGGAAATGTTATGGAAATGGAAATAATATGGAAATGAATTATGGAAATGTTATGGAAATAATATGGAAATTAATCATGGAAATTTTATAGAAATGGAAATAATATGGAAATGAAGTAGGGAAATGTTATGGAAATGGAAATAATATGGAAATGAATTATGGAAATGTTATGGAAATGGAAATAATATGGAAATGAATTATGGAAATGTTATGGAAATTGAATTAATATGGAAATAAATTATTGAAATTTTATGGAAATAGAAATAATATGGAAATGAATTAGGGAAATGGAAATTGTGACATACACGTAATCCCTGATACCTTCATGACTTGCAAAGGCACTGAATAGATAGTGTTAAGTAAGTGAGTTAATGCAATCAGTTACTCATAAATAAGATAGATAGTCATACTGGGGTTGTTTTACATTAGTGTGATGGGAAGCTAATCGACTGCCATCAACTATGAGCTGTACTACCCGAGTTATAAAAAAGTCTTTGGAAAGAAAATTTATTTTTATATAACATTTATTCACCATTCTAACTTT
Source organism: Watersipora subatra (assembly GCF_963576615.1). NCBI lineage: Eukaryota > Metazoa > Bryozoa > Gymnolaemata > Cheilostomatida > Watersiporidae > Watersipora > Watersipora subatra. The sequence continues at coordinate 75,653,247 of NC_088710.1, forward strand.
TAAACTTCATATCATGAGAAAATATTTTTAAGCAGTTTAAATGAATTAAGAGGAAAAAGAAAACAACTGTAAAGGTTTTCAAGCTTTTTCAAACAACTACAACTTTTAAATTTAATATCATGAAAGAAGTGTTTTGTTGAAATACATGTAAATTAGGAAGAAAAATAAAACTGTAAATGTGTTTAAATGTAAAATAATTAGCAAGTAATGGCTAAATATAATCTGTTTAGCTATGATTACAATGAAAAATTATTTAATAAATAAGGTAATAAAAAGTCTATTTTATTTTCATATAATCATAATTTAGTATAATTAAGTATAATTTATTTTTATTTAACATATAACAACATTTGCCACTTTAACTTTCAAACTACATGTTATGAGAAGTGTTTTGTATAATTGAAATAAATGAAGAGAAGAGAGAAAACAAAAACAACTGTAAATGTTTTCAAGCTTTTGCAAACAACTACAACTTTTAAATTTAATATCATGAAAGAAGTGTTTTGTTGAAATACATGTAAATTAGGAGAAAAAATGAAACTGCAAATGTGTTTAAATGTGAAATAATTAGCAAGTAATGGCTAAATATAATCTGTTTAGCTATGATTACAATAAAAAAAATGATTTGATAAATAAAGTAATAAAAAAGTCTATTTTATTTTTAAATAATTATAATTTAGTATAATTAAGTATAATTTATTTTTATTTAACATATAACAACATTTGCCACTCTAACTTTCAAACTTTTTGCTTGCTTACATCAAGCAAAGATGTCCACCAACTAGTGGACATCTTGGCTTCAAGCTAGTCTTTGTATTTGATTGATATGTATTGAAATCTAATATTACATGCAAGGGCTGTTTGTGGACTGTGGTGTCAATGAATCACTCTATCACTATACAATGTCAATACTTTCAGTTGATGGCAGTCGATTAGCTTCCCATCACACCAATGTAATACAACCCCAGTATGACTATCTATCTTATCTATGAGTAACCAATTATATACAGCCCCCCATGTGGGGGGGCTGTATATCATTGATTGCATTAACTCACTTACACTATCTATTCAGTGCCTTTGCAAGGCATGTAGGTATTGAATTGCTTTAAATAATAAGCATATATTAGAGTAATAAACTATAATCATCATTTCTTTAATATGAGCAATAATTACTATCTTAACTGTGGAAATTCATGATCATTCTCATGGCTGATGTTATTGTTCTGTCAATCACTACGATTGACCAGCACAAAAAAGGGGCGTGGCCTAAACGCTCCTTGTTGGCACCGGAAACGCTCGTGTTGTTGAAGGCGCAGTTATCACTCTAGGGGGAGATAACTCTATGGCTTGCACTTTCAAGTATTCAGTGCTAGACCAATGAATGATGGACACTTGATATTAAATCAACTATTTTCTTGTCCATTCGAATAAGATTTTGGTTTACACCCTCCATTCGATTCACCAAAACACCGCGTATGCTATGGTCAGATATTCATATCTTATCATTTGCTGGCAGTTTCTTGGAGTCTACTTGCCAGAAATAAACTACCAACGGGGCCTCATCGTACTGCTCATTGGCCTTATGGCCATTCAGGGCAACCTCAACTTGAGGCAACAGATGAATATCAAGGGAGAATACAGCAACTACCCGATGGAAGATCTCATTGAGTGGATTATACAGGCAACTCCAGAGAGTGAGTTACAGGTCTATCAACTCGACTAACCGTTTGGTTCTCACTTGTTTGATATTGTCTTACTATTGTCCTCGATGTTGCAGATGCTGTTTTTGGGGGACCCATGCCTACTATGGCTAATATAAAGTTATCCACGCTTCGTCCGATAATTAACCACCCTCACTATGAAGACGCAGGCATTCGGTAAGCTAGACAATACTGCTAATGTACCTGTATGTTGCTTTGCAGTTCTGATGATGGTCTTATGTTTTCATATTAAATACCTCTGATGCTGATGATGAATAAATGACTTTCCAAAACTAGTCATCGAGACTGGTATTACATAATCTAAAGGAATGCATGATTGTTTCAGTTAATAACTGGTGATGTTGCAGAGAAAGAACAAAAAAAATCTACACGATGACAAGCAGAAAAAGCAAAAAAGAGCTGTACGATGTGTGCAAAGAGCTGCAAGTAGAGTACATTGTCTATGAGGGAGGCTGGTGTCTGCGGAGTGGAGCGAAGTGAGTCTTGGAAGAATATTTTATATGGTTCTCATCTTCAATTTCATTTAACCCATCGCGTACCGCGAGCCTCGTAGTACGGCTCACCACAGGTTTTATGTATGTTTCTGATTTGTGAGTAGTTAGTTTAATTAGCCTATCATGTCTGCAGTTGAATAGACGAAATAATCAGCAGCTTGCGTTGAGCCAATAAAAACAGGTTTGAGCAGAGTTTCACTTTTCAAAAACTTTTTATCACAATTTCCTCTTCGCTCTGACCAGCTGAGTCAGACGCACTACAGCTACCGACCAGCTGTGTCAGACGCATTACAGCTACTGACCAGCTGCGTCAGACACATTACTGCTACTGACCAACTGTATCAGGCGCATTACAGCTACTGACCAGCTGTTTCAGACGCATTACAGCTACTGACCAGCTGAGTCAGACGCATTACAGCTACTGACCAGCTGTGTCAGACGCATTACTGCTACTGACCAACTGTATCAGGCGCATTACAGCTACTGACCAGCTGTTTCAGACGCATTACAGCTACTGACCAGCTGAGTCAGACGCATTACAGCTACTGACCAGCTGTGTCAGACGCATTACTGCTACTGATCAGCTGTATTAGACGCATTACAGCTACTGACCAGCTGTTTCAGACGCATTACAGCTACTGACCAGCTGAGTCAGACGCATTACAGCTACTGACCAGCTGTGTCAGACGCATTACTGCTACTGATCAGCTGTATCAGACACATTACAGCTACTGACCAGCTGAGTCAGACGCATTACAGCTACTGACCAGCTGAGTCAGACGCATTACAGCTACTGACCAGCTGTGTCAGACGCATTACTGCTACTGATCAGCTGTATCAGACGCATTACAGCTACTGACCAGCTGAGTCAGACGCATTACAGCTACTGACCAGCTGTGTCAGACGCATTACAGCTACTGGCCAGCTGTGTCAGACGCATTACAGCTACTGACCAGCTGTGTCAGACGCATTACTGCTACTGATCAGCTGTATCAGACGCATTACAGCTACTGACCAGCTGAGTCAGACGCATTACAGCTACTGACCAGCTGTGTCAGACGCATTACAGCTACTGACCAGCTGTGTCAGACGCATTACAGCTACTGACCAGCTGTGTCAGACGCATTACAGCTACTGACCGGCTGTGTCAGACGCATTACAGCTACTGACCGGCTGTGTCAGACGCATTACAGCTATTGACCAGCTGTGTCAGACGCATTACTGCTACTGACCAACTGTATCAGGCGCATTACAGCTACTGACCAGCTGTTTCAGACGCATTACAGCTACTGACCAGCTGAGTCAGACGCATTACAGCTACTGACCAGCTGTGTCAGACGCATTACTGCTACTGATCAGCTGTATCAGACGCATTACAGCTACTGACCAGCTGAGTCAGACGCATTACAGCTACTGACCAGCTGAGTCAGACGCATTACAGCTACTGACCGGCTGTGTCAGACGCATTACAGCTACTGACCAGCTGTGTCAGACGCATTACTGCTACTGACCAGCTGTATCAGGCGCATTACAGCTACTGACCAGCTGTTTCAGACGCATTACAGCTACTGACCAGCTGAGTCAGACGCATTACAGCTACTGACCAGCTGTTTCAGACGCATTACAGCTACTGACCAGCTGTTTCAGACGCATTACAGCTACTGACCAGCTGTGTCAGACGCATTACAGCTACTGACCGGCTGTGTCAGACGCATTACAGCTACTGACCAGCTGTGTCAGACGCATTACTGCTACTGACCAGCTGTATCAGGCGCATTACAGCTACTGACCAGCTGTTTCAGACGCATTACAGCTACTGACCAGCTGAGTCAGACGCATTACAGCTACTGACCAGCTGTGTCAGACGCATTACTGCTACTGATCAGCTGTATCAGACGCATTACAGCTACTGACCAGCTGAGTCAGACGCATTACAGCTACTGACCAGCTGTGTCAGACGCATTACAGCTACTGACCGGCTGTGTCAGACGCATTACAGCTACTGACCGGCTGTGTCAGACGCATTACAGCTATTGACCAGCTGTGTCAGACGCACTACAGCTACTGACCAGCTGTGTCAGACGCATTACAGCTACTGGCCAGCTGTGTCAGACGCATTACAGCTACTGACCAGCTGTGTCAGACGCATTACGGCTACTGACCGGCTGTGTCAGACGCATTACGGCTACTGACCGGCTGTGTCAGACGCATTACGGTTACTGAGGCTTTTAAAATTTTAGATCAATGGACTTCTGATGAAAATCTATTAAGAGTACTAGTGATATTGATTATTTTATTCCTAACTATAATAATATTAATAATAACATTAATGCTGTAAGCTATAGTAATAGTGATAACTCGTCTGACTTAGAGCTCAACTTGTGAGTCACGGTTGGTATATCATTACCTTGTTCTATATCTTTATATTATCATCTACTACTATATATCACTACCTTGTTCTATATCTCTATATTATCATCTACTACTATATATTACTACCTTGTTCTATATCTCTATATTATTATCTACCACTTTATATCACTACCTTGTTGTATATCTCTATATTATTATCTACCACTTTATATCACTACCTTGTTGTATATCTCTATATTATCATCTACTACTATATATTACTACCTTGTTCTATATCTCTATATTATCATCTACTACTATATATCACTCCCTTGTTCTATATCTTTATATTATCATCTACTACTATATATCACTACCTTGTTCTATATCTCTATATTATCATCTACTACTATATATTACTACCTTGTTCTATATCTTTATATTATCATCTACTACTATATATTACTACCTTGTTCTATATCTCTATATTATCATCTACTACTATATATTACTACCTTGTTCTATATCTCTATATTATCATCTACCACTATATATTACTACCTTGTTCTATATCTCTATATTATCATCTACTACTATATATTACTACCTTGTTCTATATCTCTATATTATCATCTACCACTATATATTACTACCTTGTTCTATATCTCTATATTATCATCTACCACTATATATTACTACCTTGTTCTATATCTCTATATTATCATCTACTACTATATATTACTACCTTGTTCTATGTCTTTATATTATCATATACTACTATATATCACTACCTTGTTCTATATCTCTATATTATTATCTACCACTTTATATCACTACCTTGTTCTATATCTTTATATTATCATCTACTACAATATATTACTACCTTGTTCTATATCTCTATATTATCATCTACTACTATATATCACTACCTTGTTCTATATCTCTATATTATCATCTACCACTATATATTACTACCTTGTTCTATATCTCTATATTATCATCTACTACTATATATTACTACCTTGTTCTATGTCTTTATATTATCATATACTACTATATATCACTACCTTGTTCTATATCTCTATATTATCATCTACTACTATATATTACTACCTTGTTCTATATCTCTATATTATCATCTACTACTATATATTACTACCTTGTTCTATATCTCTATATTATTATCTACCACTTTATATCACTACCTTGTTGTATATCTCTATATTATTATCTACCACTTTATATCACTACCTTGTTGTATATCTCTATATTATCATCTACTACTATATATTGCTACCTTGTTCTATATCTCTATATTATCATCTACTACTATATATCACTACCTTGTTCTATATCTCTATATTATCATCTACTACTATATATTACTACCTTGTTCTATATCTTTATATTATCATCTACTACTATATATTACTACCTTGTTCTATATCTCTATATTATCATCTACTACTATATATTACTACCTTGTTCTATATCTCTATATTATCATCTACCACTATATATTACTACCTTGTTCTATATCTCTATATTATCATCTACTACTATATATTACTACCTTGTTCTATATCTCTATATTATCATCTACCACTATATATTACTACCTTGTTCTATATCTCTATATTATCATCTACCACTATATATTACTACCTTGTTCTATATCTCTATATTATCATCTACTACTATATATTACTACCTTGTTCTATGTCTTTATATTATCATATACTACTATATATCACTACCTTGTTCTATATCTCTATATTATTATCTACCACTTTATATCACTACCTTGTTCTATATCTTTATATTATCATCTACTACAATATATTACTACCTTGTTCTATATCTCTATATTATCATCTACTACTATATATCACTACCTTGTTCTATATCTTTATATTATCATCTACCACTATATATTACTACCTTGTTCTATATCTCTATATTATCATCTACTACTATATATTACTACCTTGTTCTATGTCTTTATATTATCATATACTACTATATATCACTACCTTGTTCTATATCTCTATATTATCATCTACTACTATATATTACTACCTTGTTCTATATCTCTATATTATCATCTACCACTATATATTACTACCTTGTTGTATATCTCTATATTATCATCTACCACTATATATCACTACCTTGTTCTATATCTTTATATTATCATCTACTACTATATATTACTACCTTGTTGTATATCTCTATATTATCATCTACTACTATATATTACTACCTTGTTCTATATCTCTATATTATCATCTACTACTATATATCACTACCTTGTTCTATATCTCTATATTATCATCTACCACTATATATTACTACCTTGTTCTATATCTCTATATTATCATCTACTACTATATATTACTACCTTGTTCTATGTCTTTATATTATCATCTACTACTATATATCACTACCTTGTTCTATATCTTTATATTATCATCTACTACTATATATTACTACCTTGTTGTATATCTCTATATTATCATCTACTACTATATATTACTACCTTGTTCTATATCTCTATATTATCATCTACTACTATATATTACTACCTTGTTCTATATCTTTATATTATCATATACTACTATATATTACTACCTTGTTCTATATCTCTATATTATCATCTACCACTATATATTACTACCTTGTTGTATATCTCTATATTATCATCTACCACTATATATCACTACCTTGTTCTATATCTTTATATTATCATCTACTACTATATATTACTACCTTGTTGTATATCTCTATATTATCATCTACTACTATATATTACTACCTTGTTCTATGTCTTTATATTATCATCTACTACTATATATCACTACCTTGTTCTATATCTCTATATTATCATCTACTACTATATATTACTACCTTGTTCTATGTCTTTATATTATCATCTACTACTATATATCACTACCTTGTTGTATATCTCTATATTATCACCTACTACTATATATCACTACCTTGTTGTATATCTCTATATTATCATCTACTACTATATATCACTACCTTGTTCTATATCTCTATATTATCATCTACTACTATATATCACTACCTTGTTCTATATCTCTATATTATTATCTACCACTATATATTACTACCTTGTTTTATATCTCTATATTATCATCTACTACTATATATTACTACCTTGTTGTATATCTCTATATTATCATCTACTACTATATATTACTACCTTGTTCTATATCTCTATATTATCATCTACTACTATATATTACTACCTTGTTCTATGTCTTTATATTATCATATACTACTATATATCACTACCTTGTTCTATATCTCTATATTATTATCTACCACTTTATATCACTACCTTGTTCTATATCTTTATATTATCATCTACTACTATATATTACTACCTTGTTCTATATCTCTATATTATCATCTACTACTATATATTACTACCTTGTTCTATATCTCTATATTATCATCTACTACTATATATTACTACCTTGTTCTTTATCTCTATATTATCATCTACTACTATATATCACTACCTTGTTCTATATCTCTATATTATCATCTACTACTTTATATCACTACCTTGTTCTATATCTTTATATTATCATCTACTACTATATATTACTACCTTGTTGTATATCTCTATATTATCATCTACTACTATATATCACTACCTTGTTCTATATCTCTATATTATCATCTACTACTATATATCACTACCTTGTTCTATATCTCTATATTATTATCTACCACTATATATTACTACCTTGTTTTATATCTCTATATTATCATCTACTACTATATATTACTACCTTGTTCTATATCTCTATATTATCATCTACTACTATATATTACTACCTTGCTCTTTATCTCTATATTATCATCTACTACTATATATCACTACCTTGTTCTATATCTCTATATTATCATCTACTACTTTATATCACTACCTTGTTCTATATCTCCGTATTATCATCTACTACTATATATTACTACCTTGTTCTATATCTCTATATTATCATCTACTACTATATATTACTACCTTGTTCTATATCTCTATATTATCATCTACTACTATATATCACTACCTTGTTCTATATCTTTATATTATCATCTACTACTATATATTACTACCTTGTTGTATATCTCTATATTATCATCTACTACTATATATCATTACCTTGTTCTATATCTTTATATTATCATCTACTACTATATATTACTACCTTGTTCTTTATCTCTATATTATCATCTACTACTATATATCACTACCTTGTTCTATATCTCTATATTATCATCTACCACTATATATTACTACCTTGTTCTATATCTCTATATTATCATCTACTACTATATATCACTACCTTGTTCTATATCTCTATATTATCATCTACCACTATATATTACTACCTTGTTCTATATCTCTATATTATCATCTACTACTATATATTACTACCTTGTTCTATGTCTTTATATTATCATATACTACTATATATCACTACCTTGTTCTATATCTCTATATTATTATCTACCACTTTATATCACTACCTTGTTCTATATCTTTATATTATCATCTACTACTATATATTACTACCTTGTTCTATATCTCTATATTATCATCTACTACTATATATTACTACCTTGTTCTATATCTCTATATTATCATCTACTACTATATATTACTACCTTGTTCTTTATCTCTATATTATCATCTACTACTATATATCACTACCTTGTTCTATATCTCTATATTATCATCTACTACTTTATATCACTACCTTGTTCTATATCTCTATATTATCATCTACTACTTTATATCACTAACTTGTTCTATATCTCCGTGTTATCATCTACCACTTTATATTTCCACCCCTTTTTTTCATCAGCTACAAAATAGATCGCATTTAATTACGATGCTCTTTTGCCCTCATTGCATATGGCCACCAAGATATTTTGGGTTTTCTCCTTTCATTGTCACATGATGATGCCATCCGTAGAGCGTTTCTAAGGCTTTCTCTTCACGCGCTCTTTTTCGTTTTAACAGAAATGGTTGTACTATGCCAGAGATCTGGGATGTCGAAGATCCAGCGAATGCAGGCAAGACCCCCCTCTGTCTTGTGCTTACTAGGGATCCCACTCCTTATTTCGAACAAGTGTATAAGAATGAGAAATTTGATGTTTTCAAGGTTCTGTAATCTGGAAACTACTTATCACAACTCCATAAACTCACCTTCCGCTCTTCAACTCAAATTATCATCACTTCTCATTCTACTAACGACTTTTTATTCTCCTAGCTTTGTGTTTACTGGGCTATGCAGTCAATATACATTCTAATATCTGTAATAGACATTAGTAGACAGTAAGGTTGTGTATATGAATAAACATGTATCTCTTCATACTGTAGACCGCATTTATAGATAGGCATACGTGTTTGAGTAAGTGTGTATATCTGTAGATAGTTGTGTCTATAGATAATTATTGGTTTATACACACTCATGCATTTGTAGGTAGTATGTAGAGTGTATATATATAGATTATCATACATCTATAGACAGCATGTCTTTAGATGGACACACGCTCGTAATTGTAAAGGTGCACTTCTAGATACGCAGACAAAATAAACATCTATAGCCAAGCTTCAATTAGTGAACCAAAGCATTTGCATAAAAATCTTGAAGCATAATTCTTATTCTATATGTAATCTCCTCACATTCTAGTTTGACCAATCCATTCAGTGCTTAATATTTCACTCATTGTAATAGGGTATCGATATCCTTCAAAATTCACTTCTCAATGATATCATGTGCATTGCATTCATAATGGCATACTCTCAATGATATAATAATATTATGCCCAAATGTGATATTTTAATTGAAAATTGGAACAAATAGTTTTGTCTGTTTTGTCATAAAATATGTGCAATTAATGGTTTTGGTTTTTACCCGATGTTATCAGTTTGTTTTTATATGTCATTGTTTACGTCTATTGTTTACGACTATTGTTTCTCAGTTTTATTTCTGAATCTCAGCTCGTCTTGTTCATCTAGCACGTCACATCTTTCTTTAGCTCACCTCGTATTGCTTGCAGGATCCATCAATAAAATCTTAAGTTGCATTGTACTTCACAATCAATTCTTAAGCAACTGTGGGAGGAACAACCTTCCACCAATCATTTGTTCAGAGAAATAAGGCTAGGCAAATTAGCCGATCCACCTCTACAACTTTTTGGTTTTGTTACTGCCTTCCTGATCATAGCATAAAATAACAGCTTCATCTTTGTTGGCGAGACTGTTGGTAAGCAATCAGCAACCGCAAGCTTACGATAGTTCGTTTTTGCTTTAATTTTTATGTTTTGCTCACAAAACTTCATACGTCACTTGAAGCAGCCATGAAAACTACCCAATAACAACTCGCCAACTAAGCACTAAGCTAGTATTGCAGAGACATCTAGTCAGAGAAAGCTTTCAACCTGCTTTCGAATCTTGTTCGTTTCACACAATGATGGTCCACTAAACTGAAAATTTTTTACTAAAGCTTTGCAACAGAACACACAAAATAAGGTTCATGGTTTGCTCCTTCAGTTGACTATATGGATCGTGTGAACTGTCCATGGATTTTTAGTCAGCAGTTGACCATATTTTATCCTCCTAACAGGGCTCTGCATTTTAAACCACCGCTCATATTTCAGATCCGCGATTGCTGTGAAATCTTTATAGTTATTTAGAAGAATATTTTAAAACAGGATTATTATTCAAGTAGGACCTGGAACAAGCTAAGAAGATTCAATAAGATTAATAATTTATAGAGTATTTGCGTTTGGTTGATCAAAAACCCAAAACCTCCGTATTAGCTAAGAATTTGCTTGAATCAAATTTTTAATTGCATCTACTTGTAGTTAGCCTTTGACCACTATTATTATTGACCACTATTATTTTAAGCCTATAGAAATTTCTATTAGTTTATGGATAGCTATTCAATTAGTTTTATAAATTGCAATTACAATACATCGCAATATACATGTAGGTGCTAGTATATGTAAAACCTATTGCAAATATTCACCGTAGCTCACAAACAACATGCAGATATGGACTACATATGGGTTAACAAAATAATAAACTATTGTTTAAGCATATTTCATCAATATATGTAAATGTTTGTGTGTGTTTCTTGATCATTTGCATGTCCAGTTATAGCGATAAAGTGATAGGAATGCAGAATCTGTGTCTCATTGGAGTTGAACTCGCAACCTCCAGTTTTGCAGATAGGCATACCTATCCACTAGAAATTCCCCTGCCATACAGTCCACGACCAAAGTGTTAATGGAAAAAGAAAGGGTACTGCTGGTTGAGAAATGCAATATTAGCAGTCAAATGGCACTGCAGTGCAATAGGATAACTGCAATGGTATGCACTGGGTGTTATTATGTACAACAAACAGCAATAATGAAAGGAAAAGATTATATGTTTAAATCTCTCCCCTGCAATAGGAGAAATGCAATATTAGAAGTAAAATGGCAAGCTGCTGTGTAATATACACAGTTTGAAAGTTGGTTGTGTTGAATGTAGAATGGTTTTGACAGCGATCTGTAACCAAAGTGAAGAAATGGGTCATGATCACAAAAACCATGGGTTCTGTGATCATGACCCAGAAGTCGGGTGTGTGAGATTTAGAGTTATCTACACTAACAGAAGGAGAAAATTCTCAGTTATTTTGCAAAAAAAATTTGATTTCATCTTAATTACAGCAGATTTTATGGTCAATAAACTGAATGCATGTTTACCATTAGTGCGAAAACATAGTTTTGAGAAAACCGGTGTTAAAGTTTGAGAAACGAAAACCAATGCGCAGTTTTGTTTACATTTCAAAAGGTCCTAGCAACAAATATCAAGAAGTTGTTATATTTATCTAGATTTTTGTATTTAAATGCAAAAAATTATGCTGAATTTAAAAATCTAAACAGATTTTAGTTGGTTGTCATAGAAATAGTTGTATATCTATAAGAAAATGTAGGCCTATTACTTAATTTTGCAGATATTAAAAACGGATTGGCAGTACCGCAATATTGAGCACAGCCGCAGTATCATCAACAAAATCTTTAGAAAAATAATAACAGTAACATATTGCTCAACATCGGTCACTATATACTTCAATCTTGTAAATTTGAATGATTATTCTTATAATTAAATTTTATAAAATCAAATAATTATTCTTATAATTAAATATTGTAATAAGCTTATAAGAATCGTTAAAAAAATATCATCGCCATTTCCTTTACTTTCACTGCTTTGGACATAAATTGGAATACCAAAGTACTCATTATAAGTGTCCAAAATGTCAGTTACTTTGAAATCGGCAAAAAAGAATCGATTACTTTTCAGAACTTCTACATTAATTACAGAAACCTTCGGCAATCGGACAATGCCATAGACTGGTGAAATGTGCACGATTTTCTTGTGAAATGCGCACGACTTAATGGTTCTACTCTCTGTTGCACGGCTTTATTAGCGTTTCGCTGGCCGGTCTTAATTTTGATTAAAAAAGGCTTGTCAGGTTTTAATGGCGATTTAAGGCCAAATTAATCTGTCTATTTATGTATAATCCAATCAGATGGGTAAGTTTTAGGATATTGTCTACAAATTTCAAAGACTTGGTAACATATTTAAATAAGTTTATATGTGTTTTGTATCGATATTATACTTAAAAACGACTCCATAGAAAATTGGTTAAATTTGTTGATGAGATTTGGGCACAAGGGTTTGGGACGGCCGTTCATGAATAACTTTCGTGAGTTGTGTGCACATATGCATTTATCGTAAAACTTCCAAACAATCGCTTCGCTTGTGTTTGGTCGTGGGATTACACTATGCATCCAATTAGCAATACACTGGAATAATTGTCTGTATCATACTTATTACACCTACCGATCTTTACTGACGATTGGTTAAAACAGCACGATTCAAGCTTTGGCTAATATGCTTGAAGATCATGACTGCATGAGAGATCATGATACAATCTTTAATTTTAAAGACACGGCTTTTATTATAATAAATATGTAGACTTGCTCAAGTTACTCACATTCATTGGGTGAAGAAACTTAGTAAATTACAAATAAATTTTCTATGCTAAAACCTTTTTTATTACCTGCGCAATGTCGGGCATTCATCTAGTCTATACATATAATTGTAAGAGTCTAACGTTTGTGTGTCTGAAAAGTATAACGATAAAGTTTTAGAAATGAAAGATCCAGCTTGAACTGGACTTGAACTCACAACCTCAAGCTAACTCATTAAGCAAAGCGGCTACGTTGTTATACAGAAGAATAATTGAGGTCATAGTCATGACAGGTTAAAGCACTCACGCTTGGGAAAATACTATTGGTTATTACTAGAATGCTTATTACCATTACGCATAGCGTAGCGATTATTAAGCCGGCTTCAGACATGACTCTTATTATAGTAAATATTTAGACTAGTATAAGTTACTAGCTTAAGTTGCTCAAGTTCATTGGGTAAAGAAACTTGGTCAATCGCAACTACATTACCTATCATTGTTTATAAGCTATTTCTTATTACCCGTGCAACACTGAACATTCACCTAGTTTAGTCAAAAAAAGATTGTTAGGATGTGGAATTAATGAATCAAGTCAAACCATAAACTCTACTGTGTTACAGTCTCCCTTAATAATTTACCAGTATTCGAACTCGAGAGCTGGGAGCTGGATCAGTGTTTAAGCAAAATGCGCAATAATTGGACTCGGAGAGTGAGATGCTTTTTTCGGCTGCATGGAACATCATTAAAAGTGGGAGTAGAATCCAACGCAATTGTAAAGCTTTAAACTATACTCGTGATATGTACATGTCGGCACATGACACATGACTAGCAGTGTAATGCTCAGCACCAAAGGCTCTTTCTCTTTAGCAAATAGCATATCTTTGGCACAGGAAACACTGAGTTACTAATGCATGGACTTAGACACTAATCTTCAACTAATAATCTAACAATCTAATAATTGGCTGTCCATGCAAATACATACTTCTAGTTATAGAACCTTGAACAAGATGGCCAACACCTTTGAGGGTCGAAGTTAGTTCTGTAATAGCTTCTGTCCATGATCAATTAAACACATCCTGATGAGTAGTCCCTCTGCAGAATTTCCCCCTGATAAGTATCTGCTGCAGTATAACTATCACCTGTACCTACAGTATACCTATCACCTATACCTACAGTATACCTATCACCTATACCTGCAGTATACCTGTCACCTATACCTACAGTATACCTATCACCTATACCTACAGTATACCTATCACCTATACCTGCAGTATACCTATCACCTATACCTACAGTATACCTATCACCTATACCTACAGTATACCTATCACCTATACCTGCAGTATACCTGTCACCTATACCTACAGTATACCTATCACCTATACCTACAGTATACCTATCACCTATACCTGCAGTATACCTATCACCTATACCTACAGTATACCTATCACCTATACCTACAGTATACCTATCACCTATACCTGCAGTATACCTGTCACCTATACCTACAGTATACCTATCACCTATACCTACAGTATACCTATCACCTATACCTACAGTATACCTATCGCTTGTACCTGCAGTATACCTATCACCGATACCTGCAGTATACCTGTCACCTATACCTGCAGTATACCTATCACCTATACCTACAGTATACCTATCACCTATACCTGCAGTATACCTATACCATCATCTCTCTATTTTAAAGCATATCACTAAAGATGAGCTGCTGTCAAAGCTCTGATGATGTGCTTTGTTCATCAGTTAAAGATTTTCCTGTTTAAAGACCTCATGTCACAGGCTCCATCAGCATAGCGCTAAAGGGCTTTACGGCATGAGTCACAAATCAGTATGCTCACATCAGCTGTCACAACTTTTCACATTAACTCTTTTTTCTTTTTAAAAAGCTCTTGGAAGCGATTTTTTCTCTTAATTTCTATAGCTTAGATTACAGTATGGATGCTTTTGTGTCTAGGTATAGCCATACATCCTACAATTAAAATTATGTGAGACAGTAATGTTAACAATCTTTATACTCCAGACATGCAAGAATTATCTGAACCTTAATTTGTGAGATTCGTGTAATGCTCAATTTTTGGAAAGATCAGTTTCAGTTTTGGTTAATTCAGGTGGATACATAGATCACACCTACTAGCTGATACATAGATCACACCTACTAGCTGATACATAGATCCCCCCTACTAGCTGATACATAGATCACACCTACTAGCTGATACATAGATCACACCTACTAGCTGATACATAGATCTCACCTACTAGCTGATACATAGATCACACCTACTAGCTGATACATAGATCACACCTACTAGCTGATACATAGATCAAACCTACTAGCTGATACATAGATCAGACCTACTAGCTGATACATAGATCAAACCTACTAGCTGATACATAAATCACACCTACTAGCTGATACATAGATCAAACCTACTAGCTGATACATAGATCCCACCTACTAGCTGATACATAGATCACACCTACTAGCTGATACATAGATCACACCTACTAACTGATACATAGATCAAATCTACTAGCTAATACATAGATCAAACCTACCAGCTGATACATAGATCCCCCCTACTAGCTGATACATAGATCACACCTACTAGCTGATACATAGATCACACCTACTAGCTGATACATAGATCACACCTACTAGCTGATACATAGATCCCACCTACTAGCTGATACATAGATCACACCTACTAGCTGATACATAGATCACACCTACTAACTGATACATAGATCAAATCTACTAGCTAATACATAGATCAAACCTACCAGCTGATACATAGATCACACCTACTGGCAAGTCACATTTTATGAGCGTGCAAATATGTGCTGGTAAGGACACCCTACTACTTTTTGTTAACTCTAAATGCTGCTGTTGGCCTTTTGACGAATCTGGTTCAGGTTTAGTTGCACTTTCAATAATTTGTCAAGTGGACTTTCATCAACTGCTCAATAGCGCTGTTTGATTGGCCATGGCTGGCTGATATGCAGATTATTCCATATACACAATGGGAACAGTTTGCAGTTTTTGCCAAACATGACTAACGAAGCAACGCATTTTTATGACATTTACGATACAGCAACCTGCCCATAAGACTGCTAAAATGAACTATTGGCAGAATTGATGAAGCAAAGAAAAAATAACAAAAGCTGTGAGGTTGAAGGTGAAAAAGAGCTGTTGGGCTCATATTGCGTTACTTTTAACCAACAGGACATCGTCGACAATGGAAAAATTAAGTATATACAGGAGCTGATGGGCTGTCTTATGAGAGAGTAGCCGGGACGAAGGGCTGAGTGGTAAACACAGAACTCTTAGTGCCGAAGATAACAGTAACATGATGAGTATTCGTAGTCGGCAAAAAGTCTCAATAGTAATAATAGTAATACAATACGGTAGTAGTGGTAGTAATATAATATTACTCATATTAATAAAAAGCGGAACACAATAGATTTTTAACTTATCAAAAGAAAAATTAGAAGAATAGAAACTGGAGAACAAAGCGCCCAACAATTATTACAAAAGTGAGTTTCTTTACTAGTACTCGACTAGCCTAGACGGCGATATGAAACACTTCTGATCCGTGTAACTCTGATGTAATGGTGCATATCCATGCATATCCATATATATTCTATTCTATATACCTACGTATATAAATCTCAGTTTATTTGTCGTCATTTAGCGTCTGTCCAGCTATAACGATCGAAATCTAGGAATGAAAAATGCATTTGTATCGGATTTCGACTTGCGAAGATTGTAACTGCAGGTTTGCAGCTACACGCACCTAACTACAAGGCTAAGCTGTTTTCACCATTCCAATCGCTCTTTTATATACTGCATACCCTTTTTGCGATTGCACACCCCAAATAATTAATTAATGCAGTGCGCCACGGGTTGCGGATGCCCCTGTTATAAGATTTTTTTGTCTTACTCTATGAAACACAATGCTTTTTCGTCCTCGCCATACTAGGATGAGTTGTTTTCCACCATACAATATCAACACAAATTTCTCTCGAAATTAAAATTTGGCAGTCGGTGTACTGATTACAACAAAAATGCCGAAATGCTATTTGCCTAAATCCCTCCCACAACACCTGAAAGAGTTATACGGTGCTCGCTGTCTCAGTTTAGTGTTATTCGACAACAGATAAGTGATAAGATTTTAACCCATGACAATGTTGAAGGCTAGTTTAGTAAAATAAATAGTAAAACTTAGCTTTGAGCATGTGTTTAGCTGCCTCAATTCAGCGTTATTCGTTATAAGTTATATTAAAAACGAATTCGAAAACAGATAATTTATAAAATTTTAGCCTATGAAATGGTTGAAGTTTAGTATAATACATACTACAACTTAGCTTCAAGTATGTGTTTAGTAAACTAAACTTAGCTTCAAGTATGTGTTTAGTAAACTAAACTTAGCTTCAAGTATGTGTTTAGTAAACTAAACTTAGCTTCAAGTATGTGTTTAGTAAACTAAACTTAGCTTCAAGTATGTGTTTAGTAAACTAAATGTATTAAAGTTAAATTCAGTGTTTATGTTACACGCCTGTCTTGAAGGTAGAAACTCTCTATGGTATGTACTGCATGTAGTATATTGTAATGTTACATTTTCATCATTACAACGTTTATAATAACCACTAAATGCACTACAGTTTTTGTAGGTGACTACTGTAACACACTGACATTAAAACAATTTTAAAGTTGTTTTATTTTCCCTACTACCGGTAATTTATTTTAACTGCACAAAACACTTTTTTCATAATAAAAGTTTGAAAGTGAGAATGTTAACTGTTATGTCAAATAAAAAGAAATTTTCTGTGCAGACTTTTTATTACCCGGCAACACCGTGCATTCAGCTGGTAGTCAATAAAATGAGGATTCACATCAAGCATCCTCCTTTACAATGAATTTAGTTGATGCACATGCTATTTGAAATGAGCAAATGAAGGTAACTAAAAGGCAGAGCCTTTGGTCTATCTGAGGTTTGGGAGTTGCGCAGAAGTATTGAGTGCCTGCTGACTCACCAAAGAGGCAGCCCTTATATTAGACCACCTTATAGTGCTATTGCATGGCTAAACCGTGAAGCAACACACACTTAGAGCATTCTTACGACTACTGACTGACATATTGATTTACTGAATGATCATATCTTATTTCAACCATTCTATCGAGTACCTGGCTCCGGGCTGTAGATTATAAAGCTACTGAGCAGTTGAACTAATCTTGAAATGTGCTGGTAACAATACTAGCCAACACAGGCCAAAAATGAAATGACCAAAAATAATTGCTGTGAAAAATAATGAAAAGTGTAGTCCTGATAAATAATCAACATAATTATATTATAGTGACCATTTTGTGATAAACAAACAAAGATAAGATTGTTAGTAAATAACTAATTATCAGCTTGTGTAAGAGCCCGCACAGATGAGAATTCAAATGCAACTGTGCCAGAAATACAAACTATACTCAGTATCCGAAAAACCTAAATGATCATGAAAATTATGCCAATGAAAAAATGGTATGCAATTATTGGCCAAGTAATGAAAAGCGTACAAACAACGAACAGCCCAAAACTCAATCTGTGGAATGACTGTCTAGGAGATAGATCTTGCCTCAGGTAGAAACTTTTCCCAGTGTGCTATCAACTGTAAGAGATATGTATGTAATTGATAAGGTTTCTTAATGAACTAAATTGGTTGTACGGTCTCTGCTCAATGTCACTATTACTAAACTATACGTTCCTCTGGGACATAATTTAGCTTTTTAAGATTATTCTGAGTACGACAGAGTGAAAAGACAAAAAACCTAACCTTAGAATACACCAGCTATTGTGTGTCAATCACTGGCAGTAAGAATACACCAGCTATTGTGTGTCGCTGACAACTAGAACACACCTGCTGTTGCGCGTCAATTTGTTGCGTGAATTGTACTGACCTGCTCCTCGTTGTTCAGAAGCTTTTCCAAATAATTCACAAGATTGGCTTTAAAATCTTTGCACCTTTTCTTGTCGAAGCCAGCCATTTCTTTCTTCAAAGCCGAGCTAATCTTATTGAATGATTGCTCATTCTTGTCGACAGTAGACTCCCACTAAACATCAAGCAGAGATAAAATGCCAGAGCAGATAGGAAGGAATGAACCAGCTGGCAAAATTGATTGATAATTATTGAAGAACAGCCTGATAAAAATATGGCCTTACTGGGAAAGAATGGAACTGATAAAAATGATTGATTTAAAAAAAAATTGATCTCTTACCACATTGAAAGACTTACCTCAATATCAAATAAATCACTTCTATGGTACTTTGCCAATCTATCTTTACACGCTTAACTTACCGGAAGTTTAACTTACCAGAAGTTTAACTTACCAGAAGTTTAACTTACCTAAGTTTAACTTACCTGAAGTGTAACTTACCTAAGTTTAACTTACCTGAAGTGTAACTTACCTAAGTTTAACTTACCTGAAGTGTAACTTACGACAAGTTTAATTTACGACAAGTTTAACTGACCACACATTTAACTGACCACACATTTAACTGACCCCAAGTATAACTCAAAAGCAAAGCCTTGCAAAATGAATTTCTATAGAGCTTTTAAATTAAACTTCAAGTAATTGAAATTGTAAATCAATCTCAAAAAACAGCCGAGAAAAGAGTTCACACGCATGCACAGTCAACCCTCTGCCTACGAAATGAAACAGGAAAAACTAAAACAGATAGACTATCACACCAGATACATAGACAGGTAAACTATCATACCAGATACATAGACTGGTAAACTATCATACCAGACGCACAGACAGGTAAACTATCATACCAGATACA
Organism: Watersipora subatra; assembly: GCF_963576615.1. Taxonomy (NCBI): domain Eukaryota; kingdom Metazoa; phylum Bryozoa; class Gymnolaemata; order Cheilostomatida; family Watersiporidae; genus Watersipora; species Watersipora subatra. Next base: position 75,673,733 of record NC_088710.1, read on the forward strand.
CAGACAGGTAAACTATTATACCAGATACATAGACTGGTAAACTATCATACCAGATACATAGAAAGGTAAACTATCATACCAGATAAATAGACAGGTAAACTACCATACCAGATACACAGACAGGTAAGCTATCATACTAGACACATAGACAGGTAAACTATCATACCAAATACACAGACAGAAAAACTATCATACCAGATACATTGACAGGTAAACCATACCAGATACACTGACAGGTAAACTATCATACTAGATACATAGACAGGTAAACTATCATACCAAATACACAGACAGAAAAACTATCATACCAGATACATTGACAGGTAAACCATACCAGATACACTGACAGGTAAACCATACCAGATACACTGACAGGTAAACTATCATACCAGATACATAGACAGGTAAACCATACCAGATACATAGACAGGTAAATCATACCAGATACACTGACAGGTAAACTATCATACTAGATACATAGACAGGTAAACTATCATACCAAATACACAGACAGAAAAACTATCATACCAGATACATAGACAGGTAAACCATACCAGATAAATAGACAGGTAAACTACCATACCAGATACACAGACAGGTAAGCTATCATACTAGATACATAGACAGAAAAACTATCAAACCAGATACATAGACAGGTAAACTATCATACCAGATACACAGACAGAAAAACTATCATACCAGATACATAGACAGGTAAACCATACCAGATACACTGACAGGTAAACTATCATACCAGATACATAGACAGGTAAACTATCATACCAGATACATAGACAGGTAAACCATACCAGATACATAGACAGGTAAACCATACCAGATACATAGACAGGTAAACATCTTCTCAGATTCTATATGAAAAACTAGAGCTCACCTCCTGAACTTCCTTATCAGCTTGGGGAATCTTTTCTCTCTTGTTGGCTAACTCGAGTTTAACCTTGGCCTCTCGCTTCTTCGTAAGCATTGCCTCAGCCTCTTTCCAAGCTTTATGCATTTTAATTCTCTCAGCAAACACATCCTAACACATAAATTACAACAGCTAAAAACATTTCAAATGTCAGACATAAAAACAATAAAACCACCTTCACATACAAATTACAACATACACAGACATCGCGTCGATACGACCAGGCTTACGTGAGATGCCAATACAGCAGGATACACTATAATCGATACCTTAATAGCACTGATCTGCCCGATGTAATCCCTGAGTAGTTCACGGTACAACAGGATACACTATAATTGATACCTTAATAGCACTGATCTGTCCGATGTAATCCTTGAGTAGTTCACTGTACAACAGGATACACTATAATTGATACCTTAATAGCACTGATCTGTCCGATGTAATCCTTGAGTAGTTCACTGTACAACAGGATACACTATAATTGATACCTTAATAGCACTGATCTGTCCGATGTAATCCCTGAGTAGTTCACTGTACAACAGGATACACTATAATTGATACCTTAACAGCACTGATCTGTCCGAAGTAATCCCTGAGTAGTTCACTGTACAACAGGATACACCATAATTGATACCTTAACAGCGCTGATCTGTCCGATGTAATCCTTGAGCAGTTCACTGAAAGTAAAGAAGTCCGAGTCAGCCTGTTCCTCGGTGATCTGCTGAAGGTTTTCCTCAAGCTGCGCCAGCTTAGCCATAACCTGGGAGAGGTTGGTGTGTTCGTCGCAACCCGCAACTGATGCAAGTGCCTTGGCTAGCAGTGTAGCGTTTTGTGCGCTGACTGTCAAATACAATATGGCACAGCTAAAATGATACAATAAATAGACAAAGACATAACGGTTCATGTGAAAACTAGCACTCCTATGTGTAAGGAGATGACTTTTATTAAAATTGCTTATGAACCATGTTCTGGTGAAACTGTCTGTTAGCGTAATGTAGTGCACCAGAGTATTATTTACACAAAATCACTAAAGTTCAGGCAAATTATACTTTTAGTTGTCAGACACATAACGTGGTATTAACTGATTGTTTACCAAGAACACTGTTCAAGAACAGTTTTAAGTACAGTTGAACATTGACTATTTAGGTGGTGAGTATAGGGAACTATCTTGTCGAGTTGGAAAAACCTATTATTTCCTCTTTATGTAGTAAATGTGCTATAATCTGTTAAGATAAAAGATATATAACAGTGTGATAGGATCTGTTAAGGTGAGGGACATATAACAACGGGCTATGATCTGTTAACATGAAGGATATATAATGATGTGTTATGATCAGCCAACTTGAGGTTAAGATAATGACGTTTTACTAGTTGATAGTCTAAAGTACATGTATATATAACAGTGGGTTGACATCTATTATTATAAAGAGCAATATGCTAGACAGCACAGTCTGTTAGACATATGTATGACAAGATATCAAGAGTTGATAGTCTAAGACAAGGTCCACTAACCGTGTCTCCTGATCACAAGCATTTCCGAACTTTCGTGAAGTTTTTTAATTTGTATTTCCATGTTTTCAATTTGCAGAATCTTTTCTTCAAACCACTTCAAAAAGAACAATGCAAACAGTTGCAGAAAGAATGGTACCAATTATATATTGCAGAACTCCATTTAGAAATATCCGAACTACGCTGTGTCTCATGACCACACGAGTTTCTCCTTTCCTAAGAACTACCGAAGATAATACGCTAAACACTGCATCCACTTACAAACTGCTTTTACTTACAAACTTTCTCTAATTACAAGCTGTCGCTACTTACAGCTGCCTCTTACAAGCCGTTTTTACTTACAAGCTGTCCCTACTTACAAGCTACCTCTACTTACAAACTCTCTCTATGCAAACTGCCTCCAATTACAAGTTGTCGGTACTTACAGCTGCCTCTTACAAACTGTCTCCACTAACAAACTGTATCTACTGACAAACTGTCTCTACTGCCAAACTGTCTCTACTGTCAAACTGTCTCTACTGACAAACTGTCTCTACTGTCAAACTGTCTCTACTGACAAACTGTCTCTACTGTCAAACTGTCTCTACTGACAAACTGTCTCTACTGACAATCTGTCTCTACTGACAAACTGTCTCTACTGTCAAACTGTCTCTACTGACAAACTGTCTCTACTGACAAACTGTCTCTACTGACAAACTGTCTCTACTGACAGACTATCTTTAGTGACAAACTGTCTCTAGTGACAAACTGTCTCTAGTGACAAACTGTCTCTAGTGACAAACTGTCTCTAGTGACAAACTGTCTCTAGTGACAAACTGTCTCTACTGACAAACTGTCTCTACTGACAAACTGTCTCTACTTACAAGCTGTCTCTACTACTTACAAACTGTCGTCACTTACAAACTGTCTTCACTTACAAGCTGTCTCTACTTACAAACTGTCTTCACTTACAAACTGTATCAACTTGCAGACTGTCTCTACTTATGAGAAATCATGGATCTCTAATCCAGTTACAACTAGCTTAGCAGCGGTCAAATAGTTTTGCTTAAATTTTCAGACATAAAAGGACTAGATATCCTTTTAACAGAGAGACCATGTATGTCTTCCAACATAGGAACCAGGTGCATCTTTCAAACAAGGGACCGCGTGTGGCTTCTAATAGTGAGGTCAGGTGTACCTTCTAACAGAGAGACCAGGTGTAAAAGTTAAAGGAGAGAGCAGGGGTGCCTTTTAACCACTTATGATGAATAATGAAAAAATATGGCTCACTTGATCCGTCTCCGTCATTGATGATGAAAGTTTTGTCACTGCATCACCCATTTTACCAAAAAGTCTAAGAACCCCAGCTGTACTGAGTGCCGAGGTTGCTGAGGACTTGGGTAAATCGGTATCTAGCGTAAGATAGTCTCGCACATCTGGATCCATCCTGAGCGTTGGATGAGCCACAGTCCGGTTCATGTACCTGATCACACAAACTAAATGCTTGGAGGGAAAGCAACATGCCCAACAAAACATTACCTTTGGTCTATTATGCTTGACTGTCAGAGAAAAATGAAAGCTGACATAAAAGTCTTGAGGGTTTATAATAGTTGCCTGGTGGCCTTCTAACCAGCGATCAATACCATTCTACATAAAAAATCATGTAGAACTCTGCCAGCCACCTAAAACAATGGTATATAGTACGGTAACAAAGATCAGCTTTGAATACCTCAGAAAGTAAATAACCAATTTTTGCCCGCTTGACAGTCAGTTTTGAATAATTCCAATAGCGGGTGCAATACTTTTGTTAAAAAACGAATAATCAAACTTGCCTTTCCAAAGCAGCTCTTCTCTTTTCCACAAAATCCTGCGAGCTGGATTCTTCCTTCGACATTTTAACTTTTGCCATGCCTAAAATGAAACAATGTCAAAGTGTATAAGTATAAAAGTCTATGTGTATAACAGTATAAGAGTTTATGTGTATAAGTATAAAAGTCTACGTGTATAACAGTATAAGAGTCTATGAGTATAACAGTATAAGAGTCTATGAGTATAACAGTATACAAGTCTATATGTATAACAGTATAAGAGTCTATTAGTATAACAGTATAAGAGTCTATGTGTATAACAGTATAAGAGTTTATGAGTATAACAGTATAAGAGTCTATGTGTATAACAGTATAAGAGTCTATGTGTATAACAGTATAAGAGTCTATATGTATAACAGTATAAGAGTCTACGTGTATAACAGTATAAGAGTCTATGTGTAAAACAGTATAAGAGTCTATGTGTATAACAGTATAAGAGTCTATAAGTATAACAGTATAAGAGTCTATGAGTATAACAGTATAAGAGTCTATGTGTATAACAGTATAAGAGTCTATGAGTATAACAGTATAAGAGTCTATATGTATAACAGTATAAGAGTCTATATGTATAACAGTATAAGAGTCTATGTGTATAACAGTATAAGAGTCTATGTGTATAGCAGTATAAGAGTCTATATGTATAACAGTATAAGAGTCTATGTGTATAACAGTATAAGAGTCTATATGTATAACAGTATAAGAGTCTATGTGTATAGCAGTATAAGAGTCTATGTGTATAACAGTATAAGAGTCTATGTGTATAATAGTATAAGAGTCTATGTGTATAACAGTATAAGAGTCTATGTGTATAACAGTATAAGAGTCTATGTGTATAACAGTATAAGAGTCTATGTGTATAACAGTATAAGAGTCTATGTGTATAACAGTATAAGAGTCTATGTGTATAACAGTATAAGAGTCTATGTGTATAACAGTATAAGAGTCTATGAGTATAACAGTATAAGAGTCTATGTGTATAACAGTATAAGAGTCTATGTGTATAACAGTATAAGAGTCTATGTGTATAACAGTATAAGAGTCTATGTGTATAATAGTATAAGAGTATATGTGTATAACAGTATAAGAGTCTATGTGTATAGCAGTATAAGAGTCTATGTGTATAACAGTATAAGAGTCTATGAGTATAACAGTATAAGAGTCTATGTGTATAACACTACAAGAGTCTATGATTATAACAGTATAAGAGTCTATATGTATAACAGTATAAGAGTCTATGTGTATAACAGTATAAGAGTCTATGTGTATAACAGTATGAGAGTCTATGAGTATAACAGTATAAGAGTCTATGTGTATAACAGTGTAAGAGTCTATGTGTATAACAGTATAAGAGTCTATGTGTATAACAGTATAAGAGTCTATGTGTATAACAGTATAAGAGTCTATGTGTATAACAGTATAAGAGTCTATGTGTATAGCAGTATAAGAGTCTATATGTATAACAGTATAAGAGTCTATATGTATAACAGTATAAGAGTCAATGCGTATGAGAGTATATGGAACTAAAACCCTTTTAAGCTGCTACATTAGTCCCTGAAGATGGTATTTTAAGTGCATCTCACCCATAGTACTTTTTTCTGGAGCTTTTGGCACTATCACACCATTTGCTTTATGCTTAGCAATGAGCTTGTCATGAAGGCCTAGAAAATCACTAAATCGCCGTTTCACCGAAAACTGAGACTTCCCAAATGCTGGAATGTTTGTCTGCAAAAATCCAGAGAATCACCAAATATTAATAGCATGATGAGATGAATAGAAGGAAATTCAGCTCATCAGACACACAATCTGAGATGATGCTAATCGCAGAATGATAAGAACCAGTGTATTCACTTGGTATATTATGTACGTGGGCATTTACTATAACACTGACCAGTGTATTCACTTGGTATACTATGTACGTGGGCATTTACTATAACACTGACCAGTGTATTCACTTGGTATACAATATAGGTATTTACTATAATACTGACCAGTGTATTCACTTGGTATACAATATAGGTACAGTGCACCCTCAGGATACGATTACCCTGATATACGATTTTTCCACCTTACGATGTGGAACATGATTTTTCCCCTCACCATACAAATCTTATTTCACCATACAAGTTCAACAAAATTTTCGCTGGAGTTCAAATTTAGCAGTCGGTATGCTTAAATAACAAAGACGCCGAAATGCTGTTTGCCGAAAACATTTTCACAATGCCTGAAGGAAACACGATGACCAACTTCTCTCAATTAAGCAATTCTCACTGCGTAAAACGGTAATATTTTCCCTTTAAAACCAGAAGCAAAGTTCGAGTTGCAATCCTATCAAACAGAAGGTCAGTGGTCAGACAACTTCCCTTAACCTGCCAACGAAAATCCACTTCATTACAAAAATAGCATCGTGCGGGCTTTCTGGCCAAATTAGGTTGAAAAATGTTTTAATGACATCAGCTAACATTATAGTGAAAACGAAGCCAGAAACTAATAGGTAATAAAATTTTAGTGATAAAAAATTGAAATTCAGTAAAATAGTTATAAATATATACTAAAACTTACCTTCCAGCGTATGTTTAGTAAGCTAAACTTATTTAAACCATTCAAAGTTTATGTCATACCTACGTCTGTCTCAAAAATAAAAACTCTCTACATTTTAATGAGGATCATAAGCAATAAATACGCCAATTATACTAAAGTTAGCATTGGTAACTATAGTTATTAAGGTTAACATACTATTTTGTTACCAATTTTTAATATGTACAGTACTCGGATAAAATTTTGATGATTTTTACCAGGTGATGTTTGCATTATATAATTACTATGGTATCTATACCCTTCCATACGATTTTTCCCCATACAATGCCAACTCAGGAACAATCTAAAATCGAATCCTAAAGGTGCACTGTATTTACTATAATACTGACCAGTGTATTCACTTGGTATACCATGTAGGCATTCATTCCATCTCCGACTTTCGTTGGATTGGTTACTGTAATTTCAATATT